>NC_056728.1:711405278-711410278 GCF_019279795.1 Protopterus annectens
GGTCATGCTAGGTGATGTTAGGAATTATACAGAGAAACAGGAAGGGACATGGATAATTAAATTGCAAGCAGATAAGGGACATGGTCTGAATGAGAAGGTTTCTTTGAAACCTTTTAAAGGACCGACCCTTAAAACACTGATTTAGTCTCAAAACACTTTTTTATACATGTGTCATACATAGCCATATTTTTTTATATGTATATATGTTTAGATATATTCGTGTTTATATGTATATATTTATATATATATATATATATATATATATATATATTTATATATTGTTATATTTTTATGCACATATATATATTTTTTTGCATATATATATTTTTTCATATACATTTTTATATATATGTCATAAAT
Source organism: Protopterus annectens (assembly GCF_019279795.1). NCBI lineage: Eukaryota > Metazoa > Chordata > Ceratodontiformes > Protopteridae > Protopterus > Protopterus annectens. The sequence goes on from NC_056728.1 coordinate 711,405,639, forward strand.
ATATGTTTATGAGTATCTTTTTATCTTCCTATTTTTTGTATTATGTATAGCATCTAACATGAGGTTATTTCGGCTTTTTTAGATGTTTTTAGAAACAGTGCTATTAATAGACACTTCAAATTTTATGAAATGTTTCTTTAAAGTTGTAATGTGTTTTGTTTGGCTCTTTTAAATATAATATGGGTTTTTAAATGAAATATTTGTTGTGGAATGTAAAGTCTGAAGAAGCGTTAGTAATAATGCGAAAGGGCTTACTTGGATGTTGCTATAATAAAGGTCTCTGTTTTATCCAGTCAGCTTAGATGGTCGTGTTGTACCACCATTCTATTTTTTCTGAATGTAAGCAAATGTGTTCATTGGGCAGAGGCGTCGCCCAACGAGCAGCCACACCCACTACGAGTCCCACTGCACCAAAGTGTAATCTATATGGCAAGGAACAGAATAACCAGCTGTAGATGTATATATGTAGAAGTATGTGTGTGTATACCCATAGCGACATAGAGATAAACCTCTCCCTCTCCGTAGTACAAATGTATACATACAGAGACAGAATACATATACATACCCACATATAGATATATACATATGCAGACACCCATAGACCCATATGTTGTTAGATATATATATATATATATATATATATATATATATATAGATATATATATATATATATATATATATATATATATATATATATGTAGACAGCAATATATAAATATATATATATGTATGCATACATATACAGATATATCTGTATATAGTAATGTATATATATATATATATATATATATATATATATATATATATATATATATATAAAACTGTACATATACACATGTATATAGCTAGGATATGATACAGCAGTTACAAATTACTTATGTTCACAGCCCGTGCATATGGGGTGTGGGGTCCAATAAACAAGCGTAACACATAGCATCAACCCCCCCCCAGCTAGGCTGGTGAGACATACAGACACACAATAAAAGTAAACACACCACTGCTTCCCAGACCGCCAGCAGGATACTACCAGTGGGAGAGACCTGCCAGGTCTAATCTTGAAACAAAGACATCAATGTCCCTTGTGGGACACCCAAAAATTACTGATCATTGGAGTCAGTCCCTGTAATGATTCATCAAACCAGGCTGTAGACGTATATGGACCAGTAGGTTGTGCAAGCCTGATAACTCATGGGTCGACACAGCATACGACATGTGTCCTGACACGCGGAGAGTGGGCAGTGTGTAGTGGTGTGTTTATACCCCACCTGCACCCACAGTAAGGATGAGTGCTGTAGAGGAGGGGTAGGTGGGGGAACTATGAGTATGCAATTATGGGCCTAGGCGTGCAGGTGTTGGCTGGCGCAGTCATATTAGGACCACCCCGGGGATGTAAGTAATATTCCGAAATGGGCATAGCTTACGCCCATACCTCTCAACCCCTAAGAGCAAATCCACTGGACAGGACATATAGACCATTGTGGGAACAAATAGGGACCATACCTCTGAACTGTCCCTGATTTCCAGGGACGTCCCTGATTTTGACTCAAATTCTAACTCTGTCCCACTTAATCCCTCTTAAAACTAGTAACATTTGGAGGAAAGGTGGCGAATTACACGTAATGAATAATGACAACAATTAAGAGTTATAAACATCATTTACCTCAGAAAATGTGTATGAATTCATATGCTCTGAGTCTGTCATTGTGTCAGGTTAATAGCACTAATATTTTAAATGTGTCCCTGATGTTGTTATGACGTGTCCCTGATTCAGTTGATATTTGTACCCAATCGTTTGAGAAGTCTGATTGGGACAGAAAGCACATATTTCACTTACAACCTTAGAAAAATGATAGAATATTAGGTATGCAGTAGCATGACTCGGCTGAAGGATGTGGGTTCCAAAACCCAATTACTTGTTTGTATTGAAGAGTGTCAGTTCCCATGTATTAGCCAGACAGGTGCAGATTGTAAGAGGAACACATCAATAATATGAATCAAACTCTGGACAGGCCACAGATTCCGTACAGTCAAACGGCATGCTTTTGCCTAATGGGCAGTCATTCCCGATACTGTAGGCATGCAATGCGATGTAATAGGCATCACAAGGTAATAACATAGTCCTCACTCCCACCCAGGGATGTGAGTGTCAGATGCAAACACCAAATGCAGTGCATTTGCAAGTGCGGGAACAAGCGGGTGTAAGCCTGTTTGGCAGCCGGTATGTGAGTATTACACTGGTGAAGCAATGTAGAGGCTAACTGAGTGTAAGAAATTGTAACCAGAGGTTAGCATTACTTAGCTCCATGCAAACCCATGCACACCCGCTCACAACTGCTTTAATGTGCCTTAATCACTCCGTATCCAACAGCCCTGTTCTGCCCAGCAACAAAATAAACTGCAAGGCTCGAAACCAGGAGCCTGCACACACAGCTAATGTGATTTACTATTAAGCCATGGCAGATATACAGACATCGGGTGTTATCACAAACATATCATCCAGCGCAGTCATTCAACAGTATAGGAAATGTATTCCATCATGTAGATATATGTGTGTGTGTTTATGTCCAGATATAGATACATACATATATATAGATATATCAAGAACATCCCATGTGACAACAAAGCATTTCAAAGGAATGAAAAGGGAAACACCAGTAACACCTGTATTATGTAGTGGTGTTGTCCTATGTGATATCAAGACTCCCTCAGACAGACATGTGTTATTAATACATGCAAACATTTGTACATTGGCCATATACATTACTCTGTGCATTTTATTTACATTAACACAACAGTTCCTGTCCAATCATTATGTGAGAACAGTACTCTTGCAAGGTGCTGTGTGCGACATCATCATCATGAAAAAGGTAAATGGGGTAACCATAGAGGGACCAGTAGTGTTGTGTGTACAATAAGGTCGTCTACATTATGTGTACCTGGAACCTTTAGGAGTCATGTGCATACCAGGATCGTGTGCCTGAGAGACAGGGGTGAGGACAACTGGAGTATGTTGTGATGCATATTAAAAAGGTTACATGTGTCCGGTGGCCATGTGTGTGAAATGGACAGCTATGCATGGGACAAATGTTGTTCTAGGAACTGATTGGTCTTTTGTTTTCGTAGGGTGAGAGTGGGTTGTGGGGGAAGGAGAGTAGGTATGCTCGTGGAGGATAGGTTGGGTAGGATGACAGACAAGCCAGCATACAGGGTCAGTATATGACACATGTGGGGGGATACAACTTGGACGGGGAGGGGTGTTCGGCAGTCACAAGCCCATGAGCCCCCAGATGGAAACAGTGGGATGGAGGTCCCCAGCCATGAGCAGCCACCACTGCACCAAACAGCCGCAAAAGTGGCTGTGCTGGGGGCTGTCTAGGAGGGACAGACTCACCCTGTAAATGTGACACTCTGCCCTCGAGCTGGTGTATCTGGCCTCAAAACCCCTTATTGAGCCCCCTACACACTACGTCCAGGACTGTATGACAGCGGACAAGTTCCTGTCAGGACCTGCTCCCCAGGGGGCACAAGCCCCATCCTCAGTGGCAGTTCCACCAGAAGGTGGTGCAGAGCCAACAGAGGTGGAGGTGCAAGGCTGGGCCCCAGATGTGTTGGTGCCCGGTGCCATGGCCAGCTGAAGTGAGACAGGAGGTATTTCCGGGACCTCCAAACCCATACAGCCTATGGTGTTGCAGTTTTAACACAGATACGGCTTAGTAATAGTCAACAGTATTCAGGATTACTTATAACAGCATGCATATATATGACCATCAACCCAACACAACAGATGGTATACATTTGCAGAGGGAGCACAACACTTATATATACTGCATGACATCTGTACAAAGTGTAGAAGACTTGTGACTGCAGCTATGAACAGTGGCCCATTATTGGCATGTCACTGAGAACCTCGGACAGTGACTGTCATACCACTGTTTAATGTGACATATGGCCAATCAAGGATGTGATGGCAGTAACTCTCATCACTATCACCATGTACTGACTTCAATCCTCACACTATGCTTCTGCAGTTCACAGATGTGTGTTCAGTGAGTAACACAGGAAACAAATGGTTCCACACACTGACCAGTCCACAGATGGCCCTAGAGATGGGGGTTCCTTCACAAAAAGTGCACTGTCTTGTCAGTTTTAAAACATGCAGAATAGCCATTACCACACACAACTTGTTAAACTGGCAGTAGTCTCAATGAAGCATAGCTAAACCTACATGCTGTAGTCATGTCTGGCACATCACCCTCCTGTCTTTAGGCTATTTTCCACTGTGTATGTTGGTTGAGGAATATCCAGATATCATCTGTGATGCTGTTTACCAAACACCAGATCCAGGTTCCACTCACAGCGACTGTCATGGGCAAACACCAACATGATGTTCCTAGATATTGTACTGTGTTTCCAAGTGATTGGCTATGGGAACATCACCACAGCTGTTCCACATGCAGTCATCTAGAGGAGGACTGCAATATGTGCAGAGCCCATCACCTGATCTTGACCATCACTTACAAAACACAAGCTGCTGCTGAGCAGGTGTACAACTCCACATCCACCAGAAAGTGTGTGGGAGGGACAGACAGAGGCAAAGTACATCAGAGAAGGGCTTGGAGACTAAAACCTAAGCATCGTCT
>NC_056728.1:711415278-711680278 GCF_019279795.1 Protopterus annectens
AAGACCACTACTCTGACATAACTCATCACAGATGAGTCAGGTACAGGTGACAGTGGCAAATGCTGCATTCTAGGTTGTATCCTCATATACATCCACCACCTTGTCCTCAGACTACCAACACACATCCATATGTGGTATGACATTGTATGGTAGACCACCAGATAACCTTCGATTGGTGGACTGTACCTAGGCCTACATCAACTGTGCAAAGTACCCATGTACAGACACAGCTGCATAATGTGTTATGCAATGCAATAATACCACTGTTTGTAACCAGCTCAGTTGTACACATACCAGGGTCTCTCGGATGTTGTCAGCATTAACACAGTTGACTGTTACTGTACACCAGTAAACAACACCCTCATGGTTGGATATGACCTAACTGTACCTGCCCTGGATATGTACATCCCACACTCATACAACATAAATGACATTACCATAGCTTTCGTTATCCTTTCTACATACATGTGGCTACAGTAATTACACACATGCACATGGCAGATAGCATGCTAACAGTACATAAGGTTTGATATCTATGTTAACAGAGGTAATATTCCCTCTCTACTGGTTACCCATGACACCTGTCATATCATACAACACCCCATGTGGCATGTATGTCATTAGCATGTCCACCTAATGCAATGCCTACAAACATACCCAAATAACAGGATCATAGGATCTACACAAGGCCTGTATTGACAGACCCAGGGAAATCCAGCTCTGCTCTGTATGTTCCTGAGTAGTCACAGGTGATATGTTCATGACATGTACAGCCATGTGTGGCCACAACTCCTACATATACCCCATGTCAACAATTGCAAGCCATGCATGCTATGTGCTGTCTGGACATTAGCCATAGTACCACAATAGTCAGTACGTGCTGGGGTGAGATGTTTACAAGCCACAGGCCTCACACGTGGTTGAATGCGTGCATTGCCTAGCCTAACAGAGCACATTGCTGGCACTCTTCCAGTAAACATGAGGTGTGTGTGGCAAATATGATGTGCTCACTGTTGACCATTACAGTGCCCTGGCTTCACCATGGCACTGTCAAGTAACAGTTTGTAGGAGCATGACATGGAATAATGCTGTGTGTGTCTTGTTGATATATGCTGTTATCATATATGTACACTTGGCTACTCGGTGAGGGTGGTTGTGTCCTACCAGTACATGAATACAACATCCATTATGGTGTAATGCTCGGCTATGTTTCACACGTGGCATGGGGAAGGTGTGGAATGTATCCTCTTGACCTGCTAGTGCACTTACAGATGTAGACCACATATGTGTACATGTATTGATGTTTGTGTAGATTCCATGTGTGTGCAGTGTCTGATGTTTCAAGGTGACTGTTGTCTTAGTACATCATGCTGTTGCAATATAGCCTCATCATTGCAGGCTGTATATGGTGATATGCTCTAAGTACAGTAAGCTGTGCATGAGGTATGGACAGATGTTTGGACATGACTACTAAGTGGTGGGGCTACTTTGCAGATGAATGATTACTGAGGACAGCTCACTGGTGTGTTACAACCATTCCTTCAATAACCTGTGTAACTGCTAAGGTCAGGTTTTGTTAATTGAAGTGGAAGACAGACAACGTAAAATGCAGTAAGGGTGACACTGAAGGCAAACCTCTTGACACCTGTAACAGTAATACCTCCCCTGTGCATATATTGTGCATATATCAGCACAGTTGGCAAAGGAAAGTGTCAGTAAGCTTTGTAGCGAATGCAATAGTGCTGTACGTCTGTAATACCTATCATGAGATAGGCAGGTGTTTGATTCACAGTACTGGCATGTGTGGGTGTGTGTGTGTCCATATATGTCACGTATGGTTGGGAATACATCCCACATGTTTTTGATCTCCTGAACACTGTTGTTGACATCAGTACAGAGTGAAGTGTAAAAAGAAAGGCATAGGCAGGTGGTTGAACCTCACACATGTCAAGTGTCTGTATGTGTGTGACATAGGTGTATATCTTTGACTGTGTGTGTGTGTGTGTGTGTGTGTGTGTGTGTGTGTGTGTGTGTGTGTGTGTGTGCGTGTGTGCGTGTGTGTGTGTGGCTGTCCATGTGTATGGCTGTCCAGTCCCTGGAGTGAGGTTGTATTTTACTATAGTGAAATGTTAATGCCCCCTCCCCCCATCCACTCAATGCAATCTAGTATCCCTGTTGATATCATCAATCTTAGACGGGCATTCTAACTGCCTGTTAACATGTACACCCTGGGGTGTGACGTGTTGTTACATAACCTACTGATGAACCCCCCTCCCCGAATACACTCACTGCACTGTAGTATCCCTTTCGATGTCCTCGATCTTAGGCCATTCGGACTACTTGAACATGTGTAATCTCTGTGGCGCATCTTGTAATTGCATAGTACTATAATGATGATATGCATATAGGCAGGGGTTCTCATCCGAACACTGGCCATTGTGTGTATGTGTCAGAGTGTGTGTTACTGTGTCTGTGAATCCCTGAGTGTGTGGGTGTGTCTGTGTTTGCATGCTGTCAAGGCAGTGGGTATTAGTGCTTCCCATTGAGAAGCCACTATTTCCACTGGCCTTTACCCTTGTGATCCGCCATACCACTCTTTTACCTCCTCCCCGCTCCAGGTAACTATACCTGTGATGTCACCCACTATGGATGTGACGGCTCTGAACACAGTAGCTTACTACACAGCTATCATGCAGGTATTGTCATACAGACCTGTGAGTAGTCAACATGTACATATGGGACACTAACTGCAAACACCGCCATCCCCCGACACATGCCACTACACCTGAAAGAGGAAGGCAGAACGTCAAGATCAACATGCTGCTAGTGTTGTTACACATGATACATACTGTAAAATGTACAAAATGCATTCTAAGACTGTAATACAGGGTATGTCTGCTGCCTGTCAACACTCCTCAACAATGTTAATCTACAATTCTCTACCTAGTATGTTCACCCTGTGCATCAGACCATATGAACATGTCGCTGCACCGATGGTGTGGATGACAGGGATGTGGCACAGGCATCATCATATTCACAGGGTGAGAATGTTTGCCAGAGGCCTAGGCTGTGCCATTGGATGACATCATGTGTGTGGGTTAGGGCCTGTGATATCATTGGGCGTGTGTGGATGTTATGCATATGTATGTTGAGGTACCCTACATTTGTTTCCGGTGTGTATATGCATGCACACAGGTCTGCCATGTGGCTGGCCTACACAGGGATATTATTGACAGCTGCAGACTGTACAAGGCAGGTTTCACAGTTCACGGTGTCCAGCCAGGGGGTGCACGGGCAATCCCAGGCAGAGGTCCAGACTGGGTACTGTCTGATGACACATGTCCACTGGAATCATGTCCCTGTTGGGACCATCCAGGACCATGTGCACATGGCCTGCTGTGTTCTGGTGTGGACAGCACAGCACCAGCTGCACTGCTGCTGATACTGCCACTATGGGAGCGGGCATGTGCTGTAGCATGTTCATGTAGACCTTCAGCAGGTGATGTAGCTGGCCTACATCCACATGCTCGATGCCTCACTCTCACCAGATGTTCCAGCACAGACATTCCACACTCGAGGATTGACATGCCATGGTCAAGGACTCCCACCATGTCACCCAATCATCTATCCAAAACATCTGCAAGATGATGGTGAGTATTTGCAAGTGCCTGGATGTTGTCAGTTAATGAATGGACAGCAGCCCTCTGAAGCCTCAGACCATCTCTGTTGTGCCATTCAGCACATGCCTGTGCCTCCATTATAGCCCAAAACATGCATCTGGTGATTCCAGCTGATGTGCTTTGTGTCACAGGGGCATGTTGGCTAGTGGTCCTCCCATGAGCAGCGTGGGCACATGCCTGTGTGGGACATCACCAGTCAGTTGACTGGCATCAGGGTGTGCAGGCACACCTTCCATAGTCTCCACACTTCCCTGTTCCATGCTACCACCCGCCAACTGTCCTTCCTCTATGGCCAGTTGGGATGGGGTATGTGTAGGCAGGGGAACTGTGTGCGAGGATGAGGGGAATACAGGTGGAATGGCAACCAATGGCAACAGATTCATACCCTGACAACCCTGCCTGTGCCTCAATCATACTGTCATCATCACTGCTAGAGTCTGTGGGGCCACTAACATCAGGTGGACCACAGGAGGCAAAGCACCTACATCAACACCTGCAAGGGGAAGACAAGAACTGTACATTACAAGTTATACCAGACAGACACACACAGACACACAGAGACACATACTACATGCAGGTGATATGGCAGATGGCATTCAGCTTAGATAATTATAGTGGTAGTTATCATACATCCCTGAGTTGCACACCACACAACAGCATGCATGTGTTATAGCAGACGGCAGACGGCATGCACCTTACACAATTATAGTGGTGGTTAGCATACATACCTGTATTGCACCATTTGTGTTAGTAGCCTATGCCCCATACCTGCAACACAATGCATGCACTTTGCACTGTTGCACCACACTGCCATGGTGTGTGCAACATACACCACATGTTAATAGACCATCTCTGACCTTTGTACATCTGCCACACATGCTTTGTGTTGGCCACCATCCCTATGTGTGAGGACATGAGCAGAAGGGTATGTCGACTGAATACTATGTTTGCCTGAGCCCTAGCTTGCATATCTCCCCCAAAGCAGTGCATGTCTGTTCAAAATTATTCTGCCTACCCCTGAGCTGAGTCTACAGACATTGTGCATGTGGCTGTACACACATGTTTGACATGGCTGTCCCTACTTTGCAATGGTGCCGCAGACCAGCACAGGTTTACAGTACACCGGCCTGATGTGTGGCATGTGACCTTGCCAATCACATGTAGTATGACATGTCTTCTGCTGACATGTTGAATGACATGGATACATGTGTAACACAATGGTGTCCTTTCCAATCTACAGTACAGTAATGGTGTCCCACTGCAGGGATGTGTTATACTAACATGGGCCTTCAGCTGACGCAATGTTGTCTGTCCACCCTACAAATATGCAGTGACATACTGCACATTGAGCTGATGTGCATAGCCATTGCAGGACATCATGTGGCTTCAAAATTACTATACAGTGTGAGTTACTGACAGTTCATAGCCATGACTATGTTCACATACAATACATATCTAATGTGGAATGTGACCCACGTCACTGAGGTGTATACACACTAAACTCTAATGTGGAATGTGTGACACAGGTCACAGAAGGGTATACGGATGACACCCCTGCACATCTGCAACCATATTACTGATGCCTGGCAACTATGCCCACACATGGCTAACTTAGCAGTACTCTATGTCTCACATGCCATCTGTGTACCTCATACACATGAGGAGCAGGCATGACAGTGATGTCTGACACCAGCAATGTGAATGTATTGTATCTGTGGCCTGATGTGGTTGTATGTGTATGTTGTGCAACACATGTATGTATTTGGATACTGTATAGGTGAATGCTTTCATGTCGTGACACACTCAAGATGTTCAAGACATGTTATGTGGTGGTTTCATGCTATGCCTACACAAGCTGTGCACAGGCCTGTATGATGTTTAGTGCATCACATCTGCAATATCACCATTATACAAAGGCCATAGTTGTATTGTGTCGAGCCAATGTACAACAGGGTGTACACACATGTACATCACTTTTACTGTGTGTGTGTTGCTTCATGTCTCTGGCCATCCTCCATGGCCATGTGTACACATGTTCTATCCAATGGTTGTGATGGCCATCTTATTTCACATGCCGTTGTTATCCCATATGACATACACCCATAGATGTCATATGCTCCACTGAGGAGAAGGTTATGCAGACAACGGATGGTATGTATGGGATGTGAGACATCATGTTTTGCAGGGTAGTTGAGCAGCGTTGCAGTCAGCCCACTACATGTCATAGACATGTCAGATAGCACATGACATTGTGTGACATTCATAGCAAGGGTATAATCTGCAAGGGTGTATTCTGTGGGCCGGTCATATTCCAGCTCCAACACATTTAAAGTGTGTGCACACATATGCTCTCTCTACAGTACTGTTTGTATTCCCAACATGTGCAATGCTGATATGTAGTACCTGTCCCTACAGTGAAACACACCTCCACCATTGTATTCACAGTTGTCCACACATCTGGCAATGACAGTTTGGAATGTTTAGTGTAGGTGTTTCACATAGTCTTCAATTGTTTCAAATGGGTAACCACTGTGATGCATTGCAGGTCTGACCAGTATCTATTAACAGGGCCACCATACATTATCTGTATGTGTGTTATGCCAGATAGCGTGCAATTAATTTGATCTGTACATTATCAAGCCTGGTAAATAATAGCAATCTCACCTGACACAGGCTGCTGTCTCTGCAAAATGCCAGAGGTACCTATACCACGAGTGTCACAGCAGTAAGATCAGTATCCACACCTGTGTGATAGCTACAGGGTGCAATGTCCATGTTAGCACATAAGCCAGTACAATACACTACACTATGGAGTATGCACATCTGTGCATACATAGAGTAGCAGACTATAGTATGTGGCATGTGTGCATACATGCCATGCATATGATGTTACATTACATATTGTACAGTAACACATGAAACTATGTGAAATATAGTTTTGTTATATGTGCAGTACTGACTTACCAGGTAACTCCAGGCTCAGTGGTTGAGAGACATCCACCTCCACAATACCAGTTAAAGCTTGTGGATGGAGGTCTGCAGGTGTCCCCAGGATGGCCAGTAGCTTCTCAGTATGTGTGAGTGGAGGCTGGGTGATTGACCACCCACCTGTTGCACCTTGTTCCCTGGTGAATGCATTAGCATGCTGTTTCACCCATCTTATGAGGTCAGTGCAGTGTCGGTGCACTTGCTGATAGGTGCGATTGTGACCGTCAAAATCATTTACCCTCCTGCGGAGTTCCTCCCACAGGGCATTCCACTGCTGTGCATCCTGTGGCACATGGCTGAAGAGTGTTGTATGGTTGTCAAGGAGGTATGGGACGAGGATCTCATCCTCCAAGCAGGTGTACACTGGCAGCCTGCTACGTGGCATACCTGGAAGGCATAATAATGGAGACAGGTCACAGTAACTCACAGAGAAGTACAGAAGTATAGCTGAACATACATGTGTATCACATTTATTAATATTAGAAATAAGTCTTTGCAAATCTACATGACACTAACACCACTGACATGTATAAGTCACAAACATTTGACACTTACTGGTGATGTGATGTTATCGCCATATATGTATGTGTCATGTGATGACATTGCTCATACTCCATGTGGATGTTGCCTTGATGTGGGCATGTCTGTTTGCCTGTACTGGTGTATTTACCTATCAGCACATGCCTGGATGTGTTCACATTAATGCAATCAACCTTAATGCTGTGTATATGTCACATATATAGTCATACATAGCCATTAGGGACATGACCTGTGACCCTGCAGACTTGCAAGCAAATATGTGTTTTGCCATATACATCTACATGGCACTGTACAGCTGTGTAGCATCCTGCTATGTATTGCCTGTGTTGCACATGTGTAACACATAATAGGACAATAGCTAGCCTGATGGTATTTGCACGGTTGGATATCAAGTATAGCATGTATGGTCATAGTGATCTAGTAGGGTATATGCCCTGGGCCATTTATGAGCCTAGGCAGACAGGTTACCCAGCTGTAGGCAACAGACAGGTAAGTTTCAGTGGACAGATCAAGCAGTGCCACAGAACTAATCCACAGGGTTACTGATATATTTGGCATGCGGTCATCACACCATGTCACAGAGAGGGGCAATGTGCAGCTTTGCTGGACAGGGATGCATAGTTTGGCAAGAGTATGTTAAGTGTATGGGACAGACATCTGTCAGGCATGTTGTGATCCTTGTACTAGAAAGGTGGATGTCCATGAAGTATGTGTTTATTTGGGATCAGGATGTGTTAAGTGTAGCATGTCCAACACCTCTGGGTTGGACATGGCTTTATTCAGGGTAGGCTGCATGCTACATAGTGGAGCTAGGGATTGAGAAGGGCAGTGTAGGCCATCTACACATGGGCAATAATCCTTAGAGGAAATATGTGATCTATTATGGGTCACTCATGTGGGTGTTGAGTATGGCTGAGCAATTATCTCTATATTTCTGGATGGTACCCTGTCATGATTAGGGGTGCCACATACGACTACCTGACTGGTGTGGTGAAGTAACTATCAAAGGAAAGACTACTGTCCAGCTGCATGCCATACACACACAGTTGCCATTATGTTGACCGCTTCATAGGTGGTAGTTCATGGGTACAGGGTTTTTAACATAGGGGATGACAATGCAATACTTAGCTGTCAGATTGTGGCCATACGTCACACACCATACATCTGACCCACAAAGGCCCTGCTGTATGTTGCCTGCAGCACTCATTGAGTCAACTATTGCTCCTAGTTCATAGTCATTTGCAAACATCAATAGGCTGATGCCTTATGTGTAAGTCTGTGTGGTATAGATAACAGAGAGCCCGGAGTACCAGGAATGAACCCTGTATTACTGTGGCTGGCACTGGTTTGATGTGTGTGTATTAGGCAGACACCTTCTGTAGTGTTGGTTCTGCCAGCAGTCCAGTTGCCAACCACTCCTGTGACATAGGAATATACATCTAGTTTACTGAGTGTGGCTGGGACACAGTATGGGTGATGGTGTCCTATGACCTGGCAAGGTCATGATATGCAGTGTGAATCAACCCTACTGTCAACTACATCTGTACCGAGTACATCGATTACGTTGACCATGGTTCATGGTCTTACAGACCAGACTCAGCAAGGTAGTTGTGCCCTATTTCCCATTATCAATGGTGTCTTCCCCTTTTTGGGGTGTGATAACTGTTGCTGTACACCATTCGGTGTGTGCACAGCCTGACATGGAGCTATGATTGAACATGATGTGTATGTGGATAGCTGATTGTTCTTACATTTGCATAGGATACACCCTGGGATGTTGACAGGTCCCATGAAGGCTGTATGTATGGCTTTAGAGAGTGCAGCTTGTACCTGCATAGTTGTTATTACAGGGGCCCTGTAGTGAACATGGATATATTACTAAGTGTACCTGGTGGGGGAGGTGGGAGTGGGTTTAGGTTCTCCAAGACCCTATCTGGAGGAACAGGTGCTATTTCTGTAGGTGCAGTACTTCCCATGCCATAGTGCTGTGCAGCACGGCAGGTCTTGTCGTTGCCATTACGATTAATGACAGCTATAGAATGATCTGTCCTTGGCCTCATAATATGTGGCTGATTAGTTTCACAGTAGCTTTGTGTGGTTTTATATAGTGTATCTGCATCTTACTGAGGCTGACCAGGGATCACCTACATAGGTTCATAGGTTCATAGGTTGGTACTAGGCTATCAGCCCTAGGGCCTATACAAGCCTAGCCATAACAATTCCCTGGCTATTTCTTCCCACATTATTTACTTTCCTGGACCCCTGTCTAGCAGGGCGACTGACGTGATCCCTGGGGTGAATTTCCTTTCTCCCATCCAGTCGTCAAGGTTCCTTTTGAAGAGGTCCAAAAAGGCACTCTGCTTGACATGTATGGCAATCTATTCCAGAGTCTGGGGAGTCTCTGGGTCAGGAACCTATCCCTCCAGCATGTTTTGTTTATTGTGATGACAAGGTTTAGATCCCTGGAGCGTGTAGCTCTGAGGGATTGGGATTTCTTTAAGTGTAGCATGTCCAACAGCTCTGGGTTTGACATGGCCTTGTATGTTAAGCAGAGATCGCCTCTGAGTAGACGATATGCGACAGAGTATAGCTGGAGTTTTTTAAGGCGGTCAGTGTAGGGCATCTGCTTTAGGCCTGTGATTCTTTTAGTGAGGTATTTCTGAGGCCTTTCCAGTTGTTGCAGATGTCACTCTTGCAACACTTACTACCTCCTGTGGTACAGTTTAAAGCATGGTACCACCAGTTTGCCTTCTTGTTTGTGTTTGGTTGAATCTTGGTTCTGTTTCAATGGCACAATCCTTGCCCGTATGTGACTGCTTAAGGTTTATTTGTGTAGGATTCAGCATTTGCACATGTATTGTCCATCTGCATGGGTGCCATGACAGTCACCACTTTGCTCTTAGGAAATATAACACTGGCATTGGAGACCGACTATGTGTAGCATACTGTTAGCCCTGTTTGTGTGACTACTGTGATCCAGGTCATTGGCGTTGATGGAATCCAACATGCATTGAGCGCAGGTGTTGGTACCTGAGGAGTCTTCCCAGTTCATAATGGAATAGTTGAGAGTAGCCATTATTATGGTTTTCTGTCTCAGACCTAATCTTCCCCATTACAGCACATTATGACATTTGGCACATCCACGGCATGGTGGGTGATCTGTCACAAGGTGCAATTTGAATTCCACTTTGGGCCAAAGGTAGTTGCTCAGCATAATGCATCTGAAGTTATGCAAGTGCAACTAGTGTGGGGGTGTACATATCCTTCAGGAATATGGACACACCTACGGCCCGTGTGTTCCAATAAAGGATAATGGGCAAGAGGTGAGGTATGTGTTATAACATGGTCATGCAGGTGTGCTCTCCGGAGCATTGAAACATGTCTCAGCCACTGCATAGATATGTTCTCCATGTTAGGGATTGACATATGTGTGTCTGTACAGTGTTTCTGATATGTATCATTGTGTAGCAAGACCCACAGTTTATTGCTTGGCTGTCCCTGCAACAGCAGTGGACCTTCACTTGAACTGTGCATGATGAAGGCACTATAGGGGAAGCATGAGCCCTAGGCAGGTGCAGGCCCTGTCTGGCAAATCATCATGGTCTGTCAACCATGTTATCCCAGGCAGACAGATACTGGATACCCTTTGACTTGCACCACTACACTAGACAATTGTGGAATACAATCCTTTTGTCCATGTACTGCAGTATCATTCTGGCCAATGGCAGAATGCTACCCAGGCCTTGGGAGATACCTGCATGGGCTACAAGACTTGACAGTTCCTACATGTGTTTCCATGCAGTCCAGGCTACTGCATCACAGGTCCTGCACAACAACATGGAATATGCCACAGCCATGTGTATAGTTCAAAAGGTGGTCTGAGTGTATGGGTACATGGCTAATCATGGCAGACAGGTAGCTGAGAATATGTATGCCCTTGTATAGGTTGGTATGTAACATAGTGCTAGAGTTTGCATTCACAAATGAGTACTGTTGGGCATGTTTCCAGCTACGTGTTCTGAGGTGTGACACAATTATGCAAACTATATCATACAGTTTGTGGATTTCGTTGTCCGTCTCTTCAAGCAAGCGGGCAAGTTAATGATTGCGATGAGGTAAGGCATATACATACAGACACAGATAACACACTTAGGATGCCACTCACTTTTGCAAGCAACATAAGTGTAGTATGTGATGTAGTAACCAAAAATTGGGGTATTCTATCCACGATTGACAACCTACAGGGTATAACTGGTACTAAGCCAAGTTTCACTTTTAGGAACAATAGAACATTGAGAAATGAACTATGTTATAGTAATGCCGCAACCAATACCGTCAGTAGATCAGATAGATTGGGCACATACATGTGTAGAAATTGTGGAGCATGTAAACACATACACAATGACAGGACTTTTACACATCCCTCAAAGAAATTCAGTCATAGCAGTAATCTCTACGCTGATTGTTCTACATCAAACGTGGTCTACTTTGTCTACTGTGTAGTATGCTACAGCTTCTACATAGGTAAGACCAATAGACGCCTGAAGGACAGGATCCTGGAACATTATAGGGATATTAGGAACTGAAAGGAGAATAGTGCGATTGCTATGCACAACATGAATACAGGACCCGAACATATTTTTAAATTTACGGTTTTACAAATATTGTCTGAGAAATTAAGGTGGGGTAATTTATCTAATGACACAGAAGCTGCTGAGCAGAGATGGATTATTAGATTTAATGCAGACAAGCCCCCAGGGTTGAATCAAATGGTGTCACTTAAACCTTTTTTAAAAGCTCGATCTTTAAAACATTGATTCTCTTGAATTTTTAGATTTTTAATATGTTACAATACATTTTCTATATATTTTTTACATTGTAGTTTAGATTGCCTGATTATTTATTTCTATATATATATATATAGTAGCATTTTATATTTCACATACAAATTTTTAATGTATGTATCTATATAAGCTGGATGCACTGGTATTGTATATTTATGTATATTTTTTATATATATGTATATATATATATATATATATATATATATATATATATATATATATGGATATATAGTGCTGTCGCTAGGATTATCAGGTTTTTATTATATATAGTTATACACCATACAAGATTATACACATTTCTTATTTATCTTAGCTATAATTTCTTTAGTGTATGGTCTCTTTAATTGCATAACTGTGCTAATATGTACTGATGCACTAATTGTTATGTCCTTATTGGGTACAATTGAAATTTTGAAACATCATGTGACTAACCTCCAGTATTTAATGAATTATGGGATTTTTAACTGTTGTCTGACGAAGGGGTAGATCCCTGAAAGTGCTTACCACTGTTTTGTAAGGATTTATTCTTTGTAACTTTGTTTTGATTCTTTCTTTATTTTTGTAATAAATTTCCCAGCTGTGGTACTGTCAGTGCTCTTACTTTTGATACTAGAGAAGTCCAGCCCTGTAACAAGGGTCACTACATATTTGCATAACATGTACACATGCACAGCTGTTATTGCTTGCAAATGATACTAGAGAGGTCCAGCCCTGTAACAAGGGTCACTACACATTTGCATAACATGTACACATGCACAGCTGTTATTGCTTGCAAACGATACTAGAGAGGTGAATATTACATGTGTTATGTGCATGGATAGTTACCTAGCTCTTCCAATTATCTTTGCTATCATGATGCTAAACTGTTAGATGAATACAAATGATATGTATCCTGTTATTGAGTATTGTAATTGCCAATAGACATAACTACTGTTTGCATAACATAAGAGAACTGCTATGTAGAATGGAATACATATCTGCCTAAACTACTGTACATTACACAGTTATTGGCACAATATCCCACAATGCACAGCATATTTGCACAGTAAGCCCACCTTTGACATGTTCATCTTACTTATACACCCATACATATGTCGACTGTTACAGTATATCGACATATACTATCCCCTGTTATAGCACATACTTGTTGGACCAATCCTGACACTGACAGTGGCTGGAAGTGAATTGGTGAGTTCCAAGCCCATATCATCCCTTGTGGTGTATGCGGAGTTTGCCTTGTGACCTACAGCAGTACAAACATACAATACTACAAGCATTACTACTGCTCAACAATACATCACTACAAGATAGCTATTTCCACTATATGCATTGATTACACTGTAATTCTTACAGAACAGGTACTACATACACAGACATACTACATGTTATACATACCTTCTTAGTAACTGGAGGTGTTATTGACTACTATAATACTCATTTTCAGTTTGTCTTTCAGTGTTTTGTACTGTCCTACAGGTAGATACAGATGGTTTGAATGTGTGTCAAGGCAACCTTTTATCGTTACAGATCAGTAACATGTGCTATCCCGATAACCAATTGGTGTTCCTAAGTAGCTAATTACATGAACATCAGCTACGCTGCTACTGCCTTAGCCAATACCATGGCAACAGTGGAGTATAATTGAGTACTCCACTTGGGCGTTATCCCTTTACCTTACTTGTGAGGAATACAGCCTGGAAGTGTTGTTTGGAATCTATTGCAACAGCTGTATGGAGATGAACAGTAATATATTGTGTGTAATGCCTAGAGGATTTAGTCTAAATGTGAGTACTGCTGTTATATTTCTGAACATTGCTACTTGTGCAGGGTTTGTCTGTTCCTAATACTTCTGCATATGTTTCAGTCTGGCCTGGTTGTTTGACCAGCTCAAGGCTGCATAGCTATGCATATAATGTTAGGAGGTTTACAGTGTGCTTACCAGACATATTTAGTTTGGTGTTACTGTGTATCATACTGTGCTATGTACTCCCAACAATAGTAGCAGCGTAGCTGATGTGCATGTAATTAGCTACTTAGGAACACCAATTGGTTATCGGGATAGCACATGTTACTGATCTGTAACGATAAAAGGTTGCCTTGACACACATTCAAACCATCTGTATGTACCTGTAGCACTCGGTAACACTTCCTGGTGTACGAACCTTTCAACCCTCTGAAATGGGATTAGTTCATACAAACCCTGTTACATCAGCAGCTGTTCAATTGTATAACAGCAACTATTTCACATAGGGCCATGTTAGTGTGTCTGTGTCCAGGTATGTTGTTTCAGCAGATGTTGTACAGTAGTTGAATAATTGGTTATGGTATGACAGTATGGACTGATGTACTTATTTTGGTTGTGGAGTAGATGTTGTTGCGAGTACATAGCACATGCAGGTGTGTAGGAACCCCTTTTATACAATGTCTATATGTGTGTGGGTGTTCTTTCCCTATGTGAACACCTATCCCTTAGTGGACTAATACTATGGTAATTGCAGGCTGATTCATTAAGGCACTGTTAAATGCTTCCTGTATAGCATGCAGGTACTGTTAGTCCTTGAATCCTTTTGGCAATACATCGGAATGTAATAAAGTTTTGCAAAATGAAAGCTGTCTGTGTATTTCTGTCATGGATATTTGCAGTGATTGCAGTTGTGTTGGTGACTGTGTCCATAGAACATATTTGTAATAGTGTATTGGCATATACTCTTCATATGTTATGTTCATATTGTTTTGGGGGGGTGGAATGTGTGATTGCTATGGTCCATGTTATACTCAGATATGAACACTTCAGATGCTGTCTACACACATGTATGTATGTTTTCTACGGTTTACATTTCTGCATGCTTACACTACGCCTGCACCACTTTTCACAATATGCCAGGGAAGAGTGGTGACCACTCAAAAGGATATTAACATTGTAAATGGGAATTTTGTGGTTGCTCATGACAGTCTGCTAGTCAGTCAGTCTCTGGAGCCTTAGGAGTTGGAAGCTCTTAGAAAGACTGGGGAGAGACAGATGACTGATGAGCTGTGAAGGGAATTGCAGAGGAGCATAAGGAAAGAACATGTAAGAAAGGTTATTCTCAGCAACCTGGCAAGAAATAATCCATGAGTGACACTGGACAGCATTACCAGGGATGCAATGCAAGGAGTTTGGTAGCATGTTTGAGAAGCAGAGGCACATCAGAGATTGGGCAAAAGTTATTATTTTTTTTTTTATTTGCATGTGTTTTTTTCCCCTCATTACCTGCCAACAACTAGTTCTCCCATTTTCTGGCCAGTCCATTCACTCCTACTGGGCAAGAGTCAGCCACTGGGGCTGTAATACAGGTAGCCATTAGGGGTTTTCTACTTTATGCCTTAATCCCTCCCCTTGGCAGGGAAAATGTAACCAGTCTCACTGTAGGGATAACTGTGCTTTCCTTGTGTAAGTGCATGTTTCTGTACACCCCTGATGGAGGCAACAATAAAGTGGCTTTGTGGGCCACTCACATCCAATGGGTCACTTCTGTGACTGCCACATCTCTGCTAAGGAATACTGTAGCAACCTTGTGGTATGGACCACTTTCCTGTCTTCCTGGATGGACACTCCCATCCTTCCTGTGCCAGCTTCAACAGACACCTTAGCTGTTAATCACACTCAAGTCACCTGGGTAATAGTTATGGCTTTATCCCTCTACATCAACAAAGCTGGTTATAGACTGGACAAAGGTAAATATAATGATCTGTGAGGCAACTCTGTGTTTAAAGTTGGATGGCTGTCAGTATGGTTAGAAGTTAGAAAAAGGGGATTAAGAAAGTAGGGTATGTATTAATGGTGGACGCAAACATATCCAATGTATTGCAGAGTCTGACAGATGGGTTTGGAATGATTATGTATTCTGTAGTTATGTGTACCCTCGGGGCATTGAGACACCTGGTGGGTATGATATATGATTCAAGTATGTGGAATTAGAGTGGGACAACTTGGAATGTGAAAACATACAGCATGTGAGGTAAGAAAAATATATGGCAGGATGCCCATGGCTAAAAGGGTCTATATTATATTCTCAAATGCCAGCAATGTCAAATCTGACATTGTCGACATGAGAATATCGAACGCTCAGAATCGTGAGTGTGTAAACGGAAATCTCCATAAGGGGAGATTTCCGTTTACTGCAATGTAGTGTGGTCTCGGAGTTGGTATATTTAAGTAGCAGGGGGTGTGGGGGGTTCTTTTTTCTTTTTGTTTTTGTAAACGCTCGAGATTTTGAATGTTCGATAGTCTTGTGTCGACAATGTCAGATTCAACATTGTCGATATTCGAGAATATAATATAGACCCGGCTAAAATGGATTCCCATTCAGCATCCAAAGTCAGCGAGAAAGGAAACTGGTTAGAAAGGTAAGAAGGAAAAACATAGAAAATTATGTTGGGATGGATATATAGGGAAATGAACAGGAATGGGTTTATAAAACAGAATATGGTGCTTAAGTGCCACTTCACAATTACATCTGATTTGTTGACAGAAGTGAACATTGCAAGTCCAGTGAAATGCAGTTTATTTTTTTAGGTTCACATGCATGCATTCCAGGTGACAATAATTGCTCCAAAGCACTGTCTAGCTAAGAGATTAGGAAATAAATATGGAAAGATTCAAACCCTGGCCCTTGGCAAAGGGAGCAAGTCTTTAACAGTTTAGAGCATTAATCTGCTGTACTAACTACCAACTAGCAACATGTGGCTCTCCCAGTATTTAATCTTACTGGAGTTAGTGCTTCAGCATTGCAAGACTGTTCAAAGGTCTTCATCCGTGGCTCACTAGAGCTAATTATATCTTATGATGCATCAAGTATGAAGGAGGTGTTATTCCAGAAAAGGAAATGCCCCAAAATGACCATGATATAGACCATAGGTCAAATTCAGGGTAACGGAGCAAAATGGGAATTAGTCTTTACTAATTTATAAAATAAGTTTTATATCCTCACATAAATCGTCTAGGGTACCAGTACAAATATATAATGTTGTCACTCACCTGATATGAAATGCTGGTTTATTCCATAGTCTACTAGTTCTAATATAAAATGTCATATTCTTTAACATGTAATTAGAACATTCCATAGTTAAAATAAGTAAATTATTAAATGGGTGATAATCCTAGTAGAAGCCCATTGTAAGCACTCAAATTTTTTAACATTAGTTAGAGAATACATGCAAAACAATGCTCTGTACTCAGTAAATGGCATCACAAATGAAGTATAAAGGTGTCACCAAAACGTCAACTGGTCTTGAGGGAAATAAGACTTGTTTTATATTGCCTGGACATGGGCATCAAAAGATAGATCAGAGGATACAATTTTACCCAGAGCCATATAATACTCTTATAATACTCTGCAGTCTAAATAATATTACATTAATGACTTAAGGGAAACCTTTATTATAGCAACCAATGTGTATAACAGCAGATTTATAAATATTGAAACCCAAATTCTATTTATCAGTCTATGCTGCCAGACTATCCAAATAAGTTTGAAGAGCCCGGTTGTCAGCCAAACTATTTATAGGAAAGGCTGTTTTAGTACTTTAAGTACATTTTGAACATCATACCTGCTTGAATGGAGTCAGAGAAGTCACGGATATGTGAATAACAATGGACACAAAACTGAGCATTGGGAAATTCCTCAAGCTATTGTACTAAACTGTTATATCCTGGAGATGACTATCTCTAAACAATTGCTCTGATGGCCAAAAACTAAACCCAATAAGTAATGTAAGGCTTAATAGATAGGGTACTTAATGGATTGGTGATGGCCTTATTGGGCAGAGTGCTGAATGCCTGTGCTAAAATTCAAAAATATAATATAATAAAATGCCCATTGGTAAACTTCTGCCAATAGTATCCAGTATCTTAGCGTAGAAGTGAATCACATTAGTGGTACAAGATCTATTGCCTACAAATGCATGCTGGTTAGAACCAATATGTTAAATTATAAAATCAAGGAATAACTTTAGCAAGGTCCTCTCCATGACTTTAGCAACCAAACTTGTCAGACTGAAAGAATAATAATTTTAAAGGATCACATGCTGGAAGGCAGGGTACTAATGTTTGGAGAATTAAAGTTTGACAGAATCTGCAAAAATAACAATGGATGATACATTATAACGACAATTAACAGATGATAGCAAATACATAACAAAAAGTACTGTGTTAAATTGGTGGAAGCAGTTCAATTTCCAAGCACAGTTGTGGAAATTTGGGTAAAATAATGCATTCTCTACCCGAGAGGGATGTGTCCAGGAAAACTGAAGGGAGGTTGTAAAAAGGTACAGCATCTAATGCAGTGAATTGTTGGGTTGCAGCATTGTTAATTTCCAAATAGTGGTATTATCTGTGGTATTATTTTTGTTGTATTAATACCACTGATATTACAGTATTATTTTTTCAGTTTAATGAAAAAATATTTATTAAAACTTCTGATATTGTCCTAAATTATTGCACATTTCAGTTTGCTTTGATTATTGCAGTTCTCCATTGTATGAGTATTGCATATGATTCATAATGCTGAAAGATTAATTAGAGTATTTGTTTTACAAGTATAAAACTGGTGTTTTCATAGCCCTTGTTTTCCATAGTGTCTGCAGAGTAAAGCAACAAGAAATGATTGCCTGACTCAATAGAGTATGTGCTTCATAGCCAAGGCATTGAGTTGTGAGCCTTTGCACATTTACTGTTATCTACTCTTGCAAGACGTTCACCAACATCTCAGCACTCAGGAAGAAGAAATTAGACAAACTAGCAGTAGCTATGTCTGTTTTTTACATGTGTAATTTGTTTGCATAACACAATGAGCCACGGAAGGTCTGATTTACTCCATTTTACTGTTACTGTATTCTCTTGTGGCATGGAGGGATGCTGGGCCTGTGTAAAGTCTCCAGCTCGGACTGCTGCCTGGGTCATATAACCAGTCATTGTTGCTGTTCACTGGAGCCAGGCCAGCCCCACTCTGTGTTTCCACTATCCCTGGAGGGCTGTTTATTTTGTCTGTATTCCAGACTCATAGTAATAGTTCTGTAAGCAAAAATGTATTTGAACAAAAAGAAAACATTAGTGTGACAGTAAGAAATAAACTATGTTCTTAACTTGAGTTTGCACTGGCCATGTGATCTAACTTTGAAGTTTTAATACCTGACTTTCTGTCTGAATATAATACTTCCTGTCTGCTTTGCAAACTAAAATATTTTGGCACGGTCTTGTTTTCTTTTTTTATGTGATTGTTTACCAAGTTTGGCACTACATGTCTGCATTTTGCAGCTGTGGATGGATCAACCTCAGACCTGCATATTTAGTCAGTCAGAAACACCAAACACACAACAGTCCTGTGTACTATTGCCACAAAAATTGTACGTGGACACTATACACATTTAGGATGTAGAAGCCTCATTTTAGTAAAAGTCCAATAGTGAAAGTGATGCACTTTCAATGAAAAATAAATGTACAGCTTCCTCAAACCATATGGTTTTTCAAAGAGAATTTTTTTTTTCTGTGATAACTGGGTAAGTGAGATGATTTTTCATAAACAACTCAGGGCAGAAAAGCAAGGGTAAATGCATTATATAAGGAATGTTGACAGTAGCCAGTTTAGCAAGTTTTTTTTTTGAGCAAAAACCAGAATGCATGGAGAAAAAAAACACAGACACAGGCAGAAGAACAGACTCCACACATGCGGTGAATGGAGGCCAGAGACTAAAATCTAAATTACTGAACCAACGCAATGATGAGCTTCTTGTGGAATACATAGCACTGTAAACTGACAAATGTCCAAGGATGCAGAGTGATACCAACTCTGTCATGCTCCCCATATATATATATATATATATATATACACACACACACACACACACACACACACACACACACACACACACACACACACACACACACACACACACACACACACACACACACACACACACACACACACACACACAGACACACACACACACACACACACACACACACACACACACACACACACACACACACACACACACTCACACATATAGGAATGTTAATATTTAATTTACATTTAAGGTCTAATTGTATGTTTCAATTATTAAATTATATTTAATTACCTATAAATCTGCATATTTGTGCCAGTGTCAGTACACACACACACACACACACACACACACACACACACACTCGTGTGTGTGTGTGTGTGTGTGTGTGTGTGTGTGTGTGTGTGTGTGTATGTGTGTGGGTTTTAAACTATCAAAATGCAAAAGCATCAAAACACAAATGATCAGTTGTTTCATTATGAAAAACTAAAACTGTGAAAACAAAAGCTTCACAAAAAGAAAACAGTTTATTTTTGTAATCCTTTATTCAAAACTTACCACTACATTCAGACTAAATAGTAATATCATTATGGAACGTTTTTTTTCTAAAGTAAGGTGTAGGGTTGAGGTTAGAAGAAGAAAAACAATTAGCATTAGGGTTAGAGTGCCTTAGTAAAGATCCTGCATCAGTTTATTAATGTGTGCTAACTCTAACGGTAGCCCTTCTGTTGTCCCTAACCCCAATCCTCCACCTTACTTTATTCCCAAAAGTTACTATTATGCATTCTTGCCATTGAATTTCAGACTGTAGCTCTGACACCAGCTACTTTTCTGAGTCATCCCTTCTTGGAGGATATTTGTATCTTGGGGGATTCTTTGACTGCACCTAGTTTGCAGTCATCAGCAAACTTGGCCAATCAGAAACATTTGACATTGACCTTGACTTCAGAGAAGTAGAAGCCAAAAAGGAGTGGACCCATCACAAAACTCTAAGACACACTGTATGCGACCAGTCTCTTTTTCTGGAAGTGTACTCCCCTATCTGAACTTCTCGGATCCTGTCTGAGAGCCACCTGGATATCCATCAGGTGACTGACATTGGTGTTTATACCTAATTCCATGAGTTTGTCTCTAATACCCAAGCTGGTTATTGTATCAAATGCGTTGGTCAGATCATGGTAGCAGTATGTACCATTTTGCCCTCATCCATTACCTTGGTGACTTTCTCAAAGAAGTCCACCAGGTTGGGCAGGCATGATCTTCCCTTGACAAAACCAAACTGGCTTGGGCCCAGTGTCTGAAAATTTCCTATGCCATTGTTAATCATTTATATGATAATTCTTTCCATAGCTTTGCATATGAGATTAGTCAGGTTTATGAGTCTGTGTCTGAGGTCTGTAGATGGCCCACACCTGTCTAGAGGCTATGTTTAAATAGTGATTCTAGCTATCGTGATAGGTAGTGCTTTGTGGTGCTTAGGAGGCATCCCGAGATATTATTGGGACCCATTGATGTGATATTCTTGGCCTTCGGGAGCACACTTTTTAGTGATAGTTAGGAAGGTTATGTTCAATGGTATTTCCAGAAGGTTGCCTGGAGGACAGAGAGGGGAGAAATTAGAGATGAATTTGTCAGACAATGTTGTTGTGTCTTTCGGCTTTTCCCAGTTAGGGGTCGCCACAGCGGAACTCCGGTTCACTAATGATTGGTAGTTGATTTTTACGTGCCGAGTTACCAGCCCTGACGCACAACCTTCAACGAAGGTACGCCCATTCACGCATGTCTACACGCAGAAGACACCCTAGCTGAGAATTGAACCGGACAGCGTCTTACTGTGAGGTGATAACGCTACCACAGCACCACCACCGCGGGTCAGACAATACATTTGGTATTTTTTTTTGGCTCAGTGCAGGTAACTCTATTTACAGTTAGTTCTGCACATTGTTATATAACTGTCTTTGCAGTCCTTTGCCTGGGAGGCTATTTTTTACCTCAAGTTTGTCCTTGGTAGACTTGATTTGTCATTTGAGTTGCTTGTTCAGATTGATAAGAGATTTTCTTTATCCTACTGGACATTATACTTCCCTATTTTTGCCATTGATTTCTTCCTTTTGTTGTACAACCTATTTATTTTGGGCTTCAACCAGGGTGGTTTATTTCTTGTACTTGTTTTGTGCCTATTCCTGATAGGCACGTCTGTCTCTATACATCTGTTGATATGATTGTATGTGGTCACTGTAAACAATTCTGCATAGGCAGCAGTGTCCTTTAGGCTTGGGCAGAGCTTAAAATGCTGCCAGGTTATCACTTAACCTTAGAATAGTTCCTAAAGGTTTCAGGGTTAGGAGGCGTCCAAGTTTTTGTTTTTATTTTGAAAGGAGACAGCTATATGGTCCAGCCTCACCAGAGATGATATTACTCTGGGGGGGGGGGTACAGTCCATGTCAGTGAGGACCAAATCCAATATGTTCTCACCCTGGTCAAGAGAGTTAGGGCTGACAAACTTCTGGAATCTCTGGGCCTGCATGTTTCTTGTCAAGTATGATTCCCAGTTTATAGTGGGGTAGTTAAAGTCACCCATGAATACCATAATGGGTTGAAAGGTGACTGACTTTAGTGAGTTTAAGTATACTTTTTCAAGAAGGTCACCAGAGCCATAGACAAGAGCAAAATATTGCATACTGCTTATTTGACCTGGCAATGGCATTTGACACAATATCTCACTCAGGTATTAATAGACAAACACAAATTTAGGTGTAAATCCCTCTGTCACCCAATGGATAGCCAAATGGCACACAGATGGGGCACATGAAGTTGGGGTGGGGGAATCCACCTCCACCAAGAGGATTGTTGTGAGTGGTGTTTCACAGGGCTCAGCACTGGGATTTCTCCTGTTTGGAATATACTTCTCTGAAGTCAAGGCAAATGTAAAAGGCCTTTGGCTGACCAGATTTGCTGATGACTGCAAGCTGGGTGCAATCCCTAAATCCCTGAAAGATGTAGATATCCTCCAGGAAGGTACAACACAAGACAAATAACTGGTGCCAGAACCACGGTCTAAAGCTCAATGCAACAGATGTATAATTATACCCTTAAGGAAAATGATGACACCTGCAAATTACAGCACTGATAACACTCTCCTAAGAGTTAACCAATTGGTAAGGGACTTGGGAACTCAGGTTAACAGTAGCCTGAACTTTTACCACCATGTCCATAGTAGTGAGAAAACCCTTCTAAGTGGTGCAACTTATAAGTAAGGGCATAGGATCCAGATCTAAGAAGATTGTAGTCCCACTATGCCCAGCCCTCATTGAACCAATTATCGACTATGCACCTTTCAGCATGTACCTGACCAGACAATTGCAACAGCTGGAGCAGCCACAGAAGTTCCTCACTTAAAGAATACAGGGTGTAAATAATATGTCCTATGCAGATTGTCTCAAAGCCATATCCCTGTACTCAATCTTCTACAGACTACGTAAGAGTGATCTTTGCCTAATCAACAAGACATTCTCCAGTCCAGCCCTGATGGATCTGCTACATATTCTCAAATCAAACAGCACTATAGTTATCTGATCTAAGGAAGTAAACCTCATCGGTGACATAAACAAAACATGTTGGAGGCATGGGTATGTGTCTCAGAGATTACCCCTTCTCTGGAACAGACTCCCCATGCATGTGCAACAGAGCTCTTCCCTAAGTTTATGCAAATGCAATTTGGACTAATGGATGGGAAATCTCAAATTCACCCCTCTTTTCACCTGTGGCCCTTATGGACAGGAGCAGTTTGTAGATGCCCTAAGGCATAGGCATATACTAAAAGTCATTCTACCCCATGGACATTGATAATTGGGAAAAATCGGGCACAAATGGCTAGGCCTAAAAGGGTTTAGCGCCATTAGCCTAGTAACCTCCTACGGTCATGTGATCCTATAATGTGTTATGGGTTTCTTGGTTCATAGAGGGAGACCAATAGCTTACAAGGATATGGTATGGGATTTACCTATGGTGGTTTGGATGTGGAAAAGCTCAAGCTCATCATTCTGTCTGACCAGCCTTGATGTATGATTTTTTTTAATATAAATTTAAAAATATGAACAAGCACAGGAATTTGTCTAGTTCCAACCTCACCAATATGAGTGCTGAGGAAAAAAAAAAACAGAAAAACTAGTAGTCTTAAAACTTTGTTGATGAGTTCAGTCACAATAATTTCCAAAAATCATGAAACCCAGGTAGTGTTCCAAAGCAACAGGCCTTTATTCATCACAGACTGGTAATCCTCAGTAAAAGAAAAAAAAATCAGAATTACTTAATTTTAAACCAGCCTATTCCAGGCAAACAATATTAACAGGACTATAAAAGTGCATTTAAGAACAGCAACTACCCACTCCCACACACGACTACTAATTAGATCAAACTAAATCCTAGTTAAGGAAAATGCTACCTATCTATTTGTTACCCACATTCCCACATGGCCAGGTTTACAAACAAATGAGGGGGATAGCCATGGGTGCACCTATGGCCCCTAGCCTGGCCAATGTAGCCTTAGGCAAGTGGGAAGAGGAATTTGTGTTGCAAAGTGAATACTGGAAGTTTATTACCAGCTACCTTCACTTTAGTGATGATGTATTTTTTTGTCTGGTAAAGTGAGAAATCTAAACTCACTGAGTTTATCCACTACATCAGTAATTCCACCTCCTTCCTGAAATGTACCACTTCCATCACTTTGGAGTCAGTGCAGTTCCTTGATATGACTGTCAGTATTGATAAAGACAGAGGAAGATTAATTAGTAACTTCTACAGGAAACCAACAAGAGTAAACTACTTACTTCACAGAGACAGTAAGCATCCAGGAAAAACTAAGCACAATGTAATAGAATCATAAGGCTACAGATTAGCACACATTGCCACAGATTTGGCCGCTTTTCTCAAAAATATGAATACTGAAAATGATTTCTTAACCAGAGGATATGAATCAAACATGTTACATATGATCCTGGATCCCATTAGAGATTAACAACGACCTTATGTGGAATAGGCCTTTTGGTAGAATTATGCAATGAGGTCACCCTAACCCAAAATAAGAGAAAAGTAAGGGCAGATGCATTCTAATTTACACCTGTGGTTTCATTACAATTAAAGTCATTATTAAGGAGAACTGGGACATCCTCACTGACAATCAGCAACTTGTAGTAATTTTAGGAGTTCACCCGATGTTTGTATATAAAAGAGCAGAAGCATATGTAGATATGTGGAAAATAAAAATAAGGAACACCAGGATCACATGAGCACTAAAATCTCTGGGATACCTAACTGCACGTTCTGTGACTACTTGATGGAGTGCAACTCATTTCAGTGACCGTATCCTAAAAAGATAGTAAAATCTCTGGCAAGTGGTAACTGTTATACTAAAAAATTTGCATATAGGGGTATGTGTAATGACTGCCTTGCATTTTATGTGGGAAAGACTATGCATAAACTGAAAAGGAAAATTTCAGGTAATCTTTCTGACATCAGAAGTAAATGCCAGAGGAACACCTTATCCAAACACTTATTAGAACACCCCAGATATTCTTATTTTAAATTTAGCATTCTGGACTGTGTGGAGATGGATGTGCTTGAAGGGGATGTCAATGGTGTTTTGTAGAAAAATAATAAAAATGAAATGTAGAATGTGTGTGTATATGTGTGTATGTGTATATATATATATATATATATATATATATAGAGAGAGAGAGAGAGATAGATATTTCGTTTTTCTGATTTGATTACCTTTAATACACTCTTGCATTACACCAGAGATTTTAAAAAGTTGATTCAAAACACACATTTTTTTCATGCCGCTATTACCATAACATTTTGGTATAATTCCCCCATTTAGCATACTGGTGCACACTCATGCACACACCTGCACACTTTTATACATTACTAGTTTACTTCAGCCACTGTTTTCTGTATTTTTGTGTGCTTTTTCTAATGGTTTTCATTGCATTAACATTTTTTGGGAGGGCTGTAAACATGAAATCTGTCATGGCAGGTGTTTTCTTTTTTTCTCACCTACAAAGCATTGACATTTTTGAGCTGTAAATACCTTAGTTTTTATGCACATTAATACATATGGATGGTGCTTATTGGATAGTATTACACAAATATATGTATATATTTGTATTTACAGTGTTCTAATTAGATTGTGTTTATGATCATATAGCTTTGTGTGTTTTTCTTGCATCTACGTAATTATCTCTTTTTACTTATCTATGTGTATGATTTTAGTTCCTGTCACAGACCTGATGAAAGCTTTATTTTATTAGTTAGCGAAAAATGATTTTAGTTAAAACCCAGTCTATTTATATTTATGTTGTGCTTTTCTTAATACCTGATTTTGGAATGTAGGTTGCAAATATATAGGTAGTATTTTCCTTATCTAGGATTTAGTTTGCTCTAATCAGTAGTCGTGTGTGAGGGTGGGTACTTGCATTTCTTAAATGCAGTTTTATGGCCCTGTTTATATTGTTTGCCTGGATTACGGCTGGTTTAAAATTAAACAAAACATATATTTTTCACACCTATGTCTAAGTGTATAAAAGCTGATATGTTTAACATTGTAAAGTATTTCTGATTTTTTTTTGTTACTGATGATCACTTGTCTGTGATGAATAAAGGCTTGTTGTTTTGGAACAGTACCTGGGTATCATGATTTTTGGAAATTATTGTGAATGAGCTCATCAACCAAGTTTTAAGACAACTAGTTTTTCTGTTTTCTATTATTTATTTTTTTATTTTTATTTTTTGACATAAATTGAGCCACCTCCACCCCTAATCCTTGCATTTGCAGTAACTGGTCTAAATGTGTGGAAGGCATTACAGCCCTGTACTGCCTGCTCTCGTCTGCTTTAAACCATGTTTAAACAACCGTACAAACATCTGCATTCTTCAAGGTGAGGAGAGCTTAGTGGGAGTGGAGCTTCTTGTTTAGATTATTGGCATTAAGCAGTAACACCTTTAGATTTTCTGGCATTGGTTTTGCTATGCTGAAAGTTTTGTTAGTTTGGCATTGCCTAAAAACAGCGCAGTGGTCCAGGATGATGTTTTAGCCAATATTCAAAAGCCAAGAAGGGACAGGTGCAGACCATCCCTTGCAAAGCAGTATGGTCTGTTGACCATATCCTCCCATGCTGACAAATATCAACCCACTTGGAGTGACAGTAAAAACTAAGCCAATTATCAAAATCAATCATCTTGTGTTCATATTGTAGCACCACCTTTGGAAAAGGTAGAATGCTGCTCAGTGCTAGGCTTATACCAGTTTGGGGTACATAATCTGAGAGCTCCACTGTATCTTTCATGCAGCCCAGAGAGGGAATTCTGAGATCATTTACACCCACATGGACTATGATAGAGTCATATTGGTATTTGTGATCCAATGACGTGAGTGCATCCATGATTTAGCAGATCTTTGCCTCTGATAGACAGCTGACTATGACTCTGTCCTTTCTTCTACTGGTGAGTGGGACATCTATGTCTCTCACAATGGAGTCTCCTAGGACCAAAATGTTGGGGTGTATGGTAACATACCTTATGGGTTTAGAAGTCGAGTCACAGCGGGATGTGGCAGTATGTGTCTTGTTTTTGTTGAGTTATCTAGAGGTTGCTGATGACACCTTTTATAATGTAGTGTCTCTTTGTGGATTTTGGGAGATTACATTTAAGAGCCTCAGCAAATGTGGGTTGATGTGTCTAGTCCTTAATATGTGAGGTGGGTGTAGTATGTCCTTGTTTATATAGTCCAACGTACCAAGACACGCGCGTGAGACTGTGGTGCACGGTCATGAATAAATCAACGATTAAACCAAACGGACCAGCACTCCAGGCAGGAGAGATTATATAGGTAACTGTTTTATTAGGTAGCCAAAAAACTACCTAAACAAACTGTGACATACAGACCGGTTTCGGCATGAAAAGCCTTTATCAATGTCAATATTTCTTTACTTTATATAAATGTGTTAACCAGCTCCCCATTTTGAGACCATTTAAATACCTTTTTCAAAATTGGTATAGTCCAACCATTGGTTAATCCATCAAACATGATTTAAGGGCACAATTCCACATAAATAGAAAAAAACAACTTGAAAAGAAACTAAAAGCACATATACTCTACAAATATTACAAATGATTCTTCCACACTATCATCCATGCCAAACCATATGCTGATTTGATTTTTTAAAGCTCATACATCATAATATTTTTTGGTTAAATGCAAATCATTTGTGATACGTATGTGTATTGACACACCATTATAAAACTATAGACCAAAAATGTCATCATGTATCTCATATTCATTTAACCCAGGTTTGAAAAATGCCCCCAGTTTAGTAATCCATTTGCTCTCCATATTGTTCAATCTTGTGTGCCATCCCATTTTAAATTTTCTTGGTAATTGAATTTTATCAATGATGACAAACTTAAAACATGCTTCCTTATGCTGTTTAGGGATGTAACCGATTATGGGAAGGGTAGGCCATTCGTAACCCAAAAAAATGTTAGGTTTAATGAAGGTGCCAATAAAATACCAAAGAGTAGAAAGAGACCAAGATCTATTTTAAAAAGAAATGAACCTATGCATAGTGTTACAACGGATGATGATTATTCATTCACAACAGATTTTGAAACTTCCTCTTGTCAAGTGTCCCCGGTAGCTAAAAGGAAACAGTCCATCCCTTTAGGCCCCATAAACGTAGGGCAGGAAGAAAACACAAGACCAAATACAGGTCCGACCAACCTTCAGGTTCTTTTGAAACAAATGATAGCACAGTAAATAATGTTTTAAACATTTCTTCATATGCACTTATGGAGGCACAATATAAAGTGTTAAATAAAGGGCTTAACTTCATACCCACATCCTTTATTTATCCACATTTATATAAAGTAAAGAAATATTGACATTGATAAAGGCTTTTCATGCCGAAACCGGTCTGTATGTCACAGTTTGTTTAGGTAGTTTTTTGGCTACCTAATAAAACAGTTACCTATATAATCTCTCCTGCCTGGAGTGCTGGTCCGTTTGGTTTAATCCTTGTTTATATAGTGCCTGAAATATGGATATTCATATCTATACCTTGTTAACTTTTATATTTATAAATATACAATGGCAATCCAAAGATGGCATAAAGCAGATAACTTAATCTCTTCAAAGCACAGCTTCTACCACTAATAAACTTGCATTATTAAGAGGATGAAACATGTCTACAAGCTATATAACACATTTAAACTTTCTGAAACTTGGAAGCCCATTGTTAAACTCAACAAATACACATACAAATAAGTTTAAAGACACTTTTGGAAGCATCCTCGTTTTACAATTAAATTTACTAATTCTTCTCATTATACTCCTTGTGTTCAAGGTGCAAGCGATTTTGCCAAAAATGAAGATTAGAATGTGTTATTTAATTTTTTAGTTTAACAGTTTAAGCAATTTCTTTCTATAGTTACACATACAAAATGTAATGGTTGCTACTAGACAATGAATTACAAATGACTGCAGGGCATTATGGGTAAGAAAAATAATTTATGTCCTTAGGTGAGCAACCTCTTACATACATTGTAGTTTCACTGCTAAACCATCACATGTTAATTTGTAATATAAGATATTTCACTTGTAACAACTAGTTGGCAACTTTTCTTTCTAGGAAGTAAGAGGCCACTACTGATGCAGTAATTGCGGAAATACTGTCCCTTATACATTAGTTTAGGTAGTGAAGCATTTTGGGTAAAGTTTTTCATGATATCATAACAAGGATTTTCAGCTCTGAGATAAAATTCAGGTGTCTACCCTTATCAACAAAATAAAATACATAAACAGCACAGTTTTTGAATCAAAAACTTAATTAATTTGGTAGTATGTATAGTATGGAGGTTACATTCAACTTCAAAAAGGATTGATTCTTAGAATTGCTTCAGAACTTGACCACTACACTTTAAACTGCGGACTGTATAGTTTCATAGACCATCTTCTATTTTCTTTTTACTTTTGTATAAATTTTCCATTTAAAATGTAAAGTCTGACAAAATAAGTAAAAACAAATGTTGAAATGACTGTGATTCATTTTCTGAAGAAGTTCTTGACCCAATAAAAAGTAATTCAGAATCACAGTAGAAGCTGTTTTTCATTCAAAGTGCAAAATATCCTTCCTTAAATTAATTTAATGATAAAATGGCACCTTAAAACATTTAACAATCAAACACAACATAGTATGTACTTTTTCTGATGCTGTACAAAACTGCAGTTATCTTTGACTGCATTTTTGGTGTGGCCTCTTTCATTCAGGGCAAGCCATAGCTTTATGACAGTTGTACTGGTTGTTTTATCATGTGCATTCTTCTTTAGGTAGTACCATTTAATTAAAGCATATATGAAGTCATATAATGGTGTTGCTTTTATCTCATGGGCAGAACAATTCCTTTGTGGAACATTGTTGATTGTTGATTCCCGAATTACATGTGTAGCCTTCTATATTTGTTCATCTAAAACCACGATCACACCCCTTGCACAGAGCTTATAAAAGAAAACCATGGACCTTTGAAAGATTGCTTTCATGTCCTAGCAGAGACATACTTTCTAATCTGGTAGAAAATAATTTCTGCATGTAATCCTGCTATTGGATTTTATAGTATTCAGTTTTGACCTCATGAACATTAGATTCATTCATTTCATTAACTGCTGTATTATACAGTTTGCACAGAAGGAATTCTCTGACACCAGTACCTTTCCTGGAGAGAGAAAAATCTACATTTTCAGTAAACTTTAATAGCAATGAGGACTATTTTGTTGATGTTTCAATGGTCTGAACTAGTGGGATCAGTATGTCAGCCTAAATTATAAGACAGCATCTTTCAAAAATAAATGATCCGCAGTGGTGCAGTGGTTAGCGTTGTCGCCTCATAGCAAGAGGTTTTCCTGTTCGAGTCTCGGCTGGAGTGCCTTCTGTGTGGAGTCTGCATGTCCTCCCTGCGGTCGAGTAATGTTAAAGATATGCAGGTAGGTGCAAGCGTGAATGGGCATGCCTTCATTGAAGGTTGGGCATCGGGCTGGCAACTTGGCACCGTACAAATCCACTGCCAATCATGAGCAGACCGGAGTTCTGCTGTGGCGACCCCTAACCCGGAAAAGGCAAAAGTCCATAGGGAATATGGTCTCTTTAATACATCAGTTTTCTCAAGAGATCAGATCACCTAAGCTTAAGTTTAAGACAAGCAAAAAACAACAAAAACAATGACAAAAGACATTTTTGCTGTATGTGAAACTGAAAGCTAAAGGTGAAATAGTTGCATTTATTTTAATGCACTGCACAGAGACATGGAACAAGGCACAGAAATTACTACAGAGACTAAGTACTGTTCAAAGACAGAATTAAAGACATAAATAAACAAACTGCATGCTTTAGAAATGAAATTGACAGAAACATTAAAAATGGCATCATTTACACCTCTTTGATCTCACAAGAGGATATTGCTGTATACTTCGCAATCTATTATTTTTAGTGACAATGAAGGAAAATAGCAATATAATTTGTTTCATCTTAAATAATATTGCTTGATGAGGCACTTTGTTGCATGAAAGTGATCACTTATTGAATAAATTATTAACTATGATCCTTAAGCAGAAGTTTGTTTTGCTTAATTGCAAATAATCTACTAAGAACTGAGCAGGACAGTAACTGTATGGCATGAAAGGAACATTCAAACTAATACAGTAAAATAGTTCTAAATGAAACTCAAGTAAACACAACAGAGTCAGTTATTTTGTTGAAAAATAACAGCAACCTAAGCACATGCAAAATTCAATGTAAAAATAATAATAATGAAATAACAAAAAGCATGTGTTTTACAGAGGGGCATCACCCCCTACCCCTCATGTGGGGGGATGTACCCCACTCATTGCTTGCTAATTATGGGTCTATGGTTAATCGTCAAACATTCTTTCATCGAACATCTGATCATCAAAATTAAAATATCGAATTTTCATTCATCAAACGTTCATTTCAGTGAAAGTGTGAAATGGGGAAAGTAACTAGCTGGCCAACATTTCCCCATCTCACACACCTCAGTATTTAAAATGAATACTGCCCAGTCTAACCCAAAGGAAATAGCTAATATCGTAGATGACAAATTTAGTGGACATTTTACATTGCCAACAGTTGTGGCTATTCCACAGATTTCACAGTCTGAGCCAATCCCTTTAATTACCATGGAACAAGTCCCTTCAACCCTCTCAAAAGCTAAAAATAACTCAACCCTAGCCTTGAAAAAATATTAGGTTGCCTGATTATCAGTACAAATTATGGCATTTCTGAATACCATACATAACATCTTTAATCTATATCTCTTCATTGGCTACATTCAAGGAGCTCGAAAATAGACAGTGTAATGCCATTACACAAGGGTGTTCCAACCAAGGACACTGGCAGTTATAGACAATTTCTCAGACATTACTAATCTAGACATTGAAAATCTCTTAATCCCAAATATCTCATCAATTTGTTTTGTCAAAGGAATGTCCTCCCTCTTTAATTTCTTTGAAAAAAAAAAATATAAAAGTGGTAGATAACAGTTATCGGGCATATACAACATATTTAGACTTGGTCAAGGTCTTTAACATTATTCTCCATGAGGGCATTATTGACAGACTTGTAAATCTGAATATAAATCCTTATGCTCTGCAGTGAATAGCTAACTGGTTGCCTGACAGAATCCATATGATTAGTGTTATATGCCACTTCTGACAGCAAAAATGTTTTCATCAGTGTGCCACAAGGCCTGGTGCTGGGCCATCTCCTATTTGGCATCTATTTCTCAGGCCTTCAGGCCAACACTTCTGTCCTTTGGCTACCTAACTTTGCATATTATTGTAAATTTGTTGTTACTTGATCTTCCACTGATTCCACAATTACTCCAACATATGTTAGAGCATGCTAACACTTGGTATAAGGACAATAGTCTCCAATTAAATATGAAAATATATTCATTTTAGTAGATAAAACAGTTTTCATACCATATAGGTGACACACCCTTCCAATAAGATGCTGTTTTAAGGATTCAAAGCACTCTTGTTGATAATTCCTTATCTTGTGACATGTCTCTGTAGTATCTCATAAAGCCTTCTATCTAACTCATCTAATTTCCAAAGTCATCTTTTCTAGATTCAGAGAAGTCTGAGTTCCCCTTTACTTACATCTCATCAAACCCATTATTAAATATAATGCATGTTCTGGTATGCATTTGTCTAAGCATATCATTCAACTTGAGAGACCTTAGAGATTAATAACTAAAATGACCAGTGGCCTCAAAAATCTTAGTTATCAGGACAGACTGGCAATGCTCCCCCTCTCTGTGCTTAGTCTCTTATAGACTTCTCTGTAGGGATCTATGTGCAACCTTTTAAGCCATAAAACATCCAATTGTCTTTGTGTCCTGTTCCTTTAGAGACCATATTGATGCTCAAACAGTCAGTTAAAGAAACTAAAACTATATCAACAGATAAATAAGACACGTTGGCATGATAGCTGCATATCATATCACAAGTATCCTCCACCTCTGAAATAAACTTCCCCTGCATGTCAAGCAAAGTAGCACATTTGGCATTCTGTTATGAAAATTCCCTTCAACTGTGATTTGCCAGATGCATAGCAGTATAATTTCCTTTGGGTTTTCACCTGATACAACATTGATCTGGAGCATATCACTTAAAACTCCTTCCTGATTTTCATTTCACTCCTATGTACTTTGCACTGCTCTTAGACACATACATCATTCTCTACCACATTTCATCATGTATTACATCACACACATTGCCAACAGAGTTTTAACAAAAAGCAAATGCTTATCTATGCTTATCATTCCACAATACTTGGCATTGGATAGCATCACTATTCCTATTTAGGAAATGGTAAATTACAGTTCAATTCCTATCATAAAAACTGGAAAAAAATCCTTCTGCCTTGCTAATGATATACTTGATCCTTGTGTGAAAGAGCTTAGCTTTGATGTGCGACACAAAGCAATACTGGTATAAGCATGAGCAGGCAATCATTATTTTAACTGTAACAGTTTATGTGGTCCAATGTACTCGTGGTGCGATGTTGAGTGGTCAGTCAAGTATGTAGAGGATTATGATCCACAGAGTTCTTCTGTCTCTTTAAATTTGCTTATTATCTCCATACAAATGTGTTCTGTCTGATAAATACTGTATAATGTGTTCTATGGCAAACAGATGAGATGGGGTTAGAGATATTCCACTTGGTTGTGACACTTCCATAGGTGGAAGGCTTTGATCCCCAAGTGTTGTACTCCCTCTTAGGCATGGGCATCTTCATTCATGCACACTGGTTATGATATCCCTTCAAATGTGTGCTTTCCAACAACTGTTGTATGACTTCTTCTGTGATGCCCCTAGTGTACAATGGAAGAGAATAGGAGTTAGGCAGGCAGGAATTCAAATCCAGTCCAGTATATGTTATATCAGTGTATAAAACAATTGTAACATGCATCACTGGCTTAGTTAACAGATGTAAAGTGAGAAATTCTACTTGGTTGTGACACTTTGACAGTTTCACAGGTGGGGGAATTTGTTCCTGCAAGTGCTGCATTCCCTTTTAAACATTGTCATATTAATTCACAAATACTGGTGATGATACCCCTTTAAATGTATGCTTCCTGACAATTGTTGTATAACTTCCTCTTTTGTATCAGTATTTACTGCATAAGTCAAGAGAATGTGAGTTATGCAAGCGGATGTTCAAATACAATGGGGCATATGTTCTATCAATGTGTAAAAAACAATAGGTGAGACACAACAATGGCTTAGTGAACAGATGTGATGTGAGAAATTCTACTTGGTCGGGGCACTTTCTCAGAAGTAGGGTTTTGATCTCTCAACTGTTTTGCTTCCTTTTAAACATGTCCATTTTTTTAAAGTATTTTTGTATGTCTTATTGCACAGTGGTTAGCAGGGAGCAGAATTGCTATTTATAGACAAAGACTGGTATATATCAATTCTTATCCTATGGTAAAAATTGAAGAAAATGTTTTCATCCACATAGATATGCTGACTGCTGCACAAATGAGCTTACTCTCAATGTTGGAAAATCAATATTGATGAAGGCATGAGTGGACAATTTTTATTTCAGCTGTAACAGCTTCCATGGTTCAATGTATTTCTGATGTGATGAAGTTGTCAGTAAGGTTTGTTGAGGTTTTTCATCCACATTACTGGTTTCTGTTTCCTAATGCTTATTTGTCAGTCTTCAATAATGCTGTCACACTCCCATCAAATCTGTTATCTCTGAAAAACTGTTGTATAACTATCATCAGTAGCTAGTACACAAGTTAAGAGTGTGTGAGTTAGGTTAGCAGGGGGTTGACTCCAGTCTGGTGTACATTGTATCAGTATGTAAATAAATTGTTGACATGCAAATACCAAATTAGTGAAAAGATGTGTTGTGAAAAATTGTACTTGGATCTGACACTTTCACAAGTAGAGGGTTTTGATTCTTTATGTATTTTGCTCATTTTTACCCATGGCCATATTCATTCACATCAGCCTATACTTACCAAACACCTCTTTGTTCATCTCTATTAAGCAAAATCTTATCCCGTTGAACGATTGGAGCATTATTTTTAAATGTACCTGTCTATGAGTCTTCACACATGTTCAGAACACCATCTTCTGTGGCATATCTTATTCATGGTCATGAGTTTGCAGTATTAATGCGAAAGTCAGAGGTTTACACTCAGGTATGTGCATTTTGGTTATCCTGCTATCTCCCATTCTATTCCCCTGAAATGTATATTACCGTCATCTCTCTCTCTCTCATGAGTACTCCATTGGCATGTCTTGCTGATACCCTCTTCTATTATATATGTGCTTGAACAATGTCAGGAATTCAAATCCAGGTATGTACATTTTGTTAGCCATGATATCACATATCCTCTTCCCCTGAAATGCATTATGTAGCATCCTCTGTCATGTACTATGTTAGCATGCTTTGCTAGTACCCAGTTCTGGTTACTATATCCTTGAATAAAGTCAGAGTTCAAACCCAGATATGTGCATTTTTTTATGTTAATATTAACTGTTCCATTCTCTAGAAATGTGTTAATCCATTCACCATTGCTTTCACTGGTTCTGTGGTCTCCCCTAGTTCTATAGTGGTCTAGAAAATATCAGTGACAACAGGGGTTTAATCTCATCCATGGGTGCTTCTCTTCCAGTGATCTGATCTGTTACATCTGCATGAACATTAAGCTATCCTGCCATGAGTGCGTACATTATGTGGCATTGTGTAACATAGTTTATTTATCTGGATTCTTCTGCCACTGTTGAGATGGCCATTTTGGGGGGTATGTGGTCTTCATGGTTATAATAACTTATTTCATTGGTCCATATATTTATGCACAGATGTGTAATGTGTTGCAGTGCACTTGCAACATGACTGTAACACTGGCTACCTTTGAAAAGACAGATAATTGACACATTGTAAAGTGGGAGTTCTGGTTTAATTTTCCTTGAGATCTGTTACTTGATCTGTATTTATTCCAATTTACCTGCCCATATGATATGTTTCATAGCCAAGTGTATTTAGGACTCCTTACACTATGACGTCAGCATTGTCTCACTTTTACATTACAACATGGTTACACTGGTGTGTAGAATGAATTGCTCTACTGACCCACCTCAGGACAAACATCTTTTGATTTTTAATTACCTTTACGGTATAGTCTGGATGCGCAACTGACACTCCAGATTATTGTTAGACATGGTGCATGTTGTCACAGCACATTACTGCATTACTTTTATTTCCTCCAGCAAAGTGTCTTAGAATGGATGAATGGTCTTGCAATTTTGTTGTACCTTTCAATGTAATGTTTTTTTTTACACAATTCACTTTGCACCTTAATGTCCACCCTCTCCATGACACTCCCCCAGTGTCTGTGTTGCTTGCCTTCCTGTTGCGCATATATTTCACTGTATTTACCTGCTTGCTTCAGCTAATGTGGTTTCTCATATACACTCAACTGTTCACCTCCTGCATTTAGATGTGGCTGCCAGGTCACTTACCACAATGTGGCCACAAGCCTGTGCTGTTGCCATAAGGAGTTCTCCTCATCATGCCAACTGGCTTGACCACATGCATGTCACTAATGATGCTACTCATCATGCTAAGATGGTAAATAGTGTTGGCTCAGCTATGATGTGGCCAAACTGTTAATGAATCTCCAGGCATGTGTTCCACTGACCACTGAAGTCATTACTTTTAAATGTAAGTGAAAAAAATCCATCATTATAGAATGGTAATAGCTTAAAACAATTTGCTATTTATGCATTTAAAATAGAATATTTGCATTCTTGAGGATTTGTAACACAGCTTCTAACCTTGTATCATATTTATCCTTATCAGACCAAAATAATGTTATTTATAACAGCAATAACACTCTCCAGATTCTTTAAACACATTTTTATTGAATTATCACTTGTTGAGATAGGCAATTTTACATTTATACAACAGTAATCAAACTGTATCAAATTAAAATTAATAATCATTATACTTCACATATATTGCTATATATCATATAACCTAAACAACATTACATAAATTATTCAAATCCTGCCCCCCCCTTTTAACAAGAAACATCTTTATTAAACCACAACTTACAGTATAAGCAATCATACATTTATATAAATGAAAACACACCACACCGCCATACCTCTCAACTGTACAGATTTTTGCAGACTGTCCAGATTTTTGCTTCATATTTTTGGTCCGTTTTTCATATAATTGTGGTTTTCTGGCAAATTACTGACAAATCATTAAAGACTGAAGTCAGAAAATAATGACAGACATTTGAGTTTCGGACTTCATATCCTTCAGAAAAATACATGCTAATGCAAAACCTGTTATTCTATCAACTTTCTTAGTTTGTAAGAGCAATATGTAAAAAATGTCCCTATTTTTGGGCCTTTGTCCTACTTTTATTTATGGCTTTGTCCAGATTTCTTGCTCTAAGAGGTCGAGAGGTATGACACCGACACAATCCTAGTTGCAAGCATTTTACATCACAAACCATAAAGACAAACTCTCAGTTGCAAACATTATACATCACTTATAAATTACCCAATCATTTTCAGTGAAGCATTATATAGCTCATTTAAGTCCTGCCTTCTTTTAAATCTCATTCTTTCCCTGTATGTATTGTTCCCACAATTCCTATTTTTTCCTATGTCCTGTAGTTTGCTCCTACCCTTTTCTAAAGATCTCAGTTCTAGTTGTTTTATCTCTGTTACTATATTTCAATATAGTTGGTTTAGATTTTGATTTCCATTTAGATTCTTGAGCAAGCTAGTCATTTTACACTGAAAGATTTCAGGCATTGAAGTTATATCAAATACTGGTCTGAAGACTTAACATTCCCTTAACTTGGAAAGTCCATGAATAGGATTCAGAGAGATCCTCCTCTCTTATGCTAATTAGCCAATATGGTTTAGTCAGTTAGCACAATGGAGAAAATCCATGATTCAGAGGCATGATAAATCTGCATAGATAAACACCTCATTATCATGTAATTACCATATCTTATGCTTTCACTTGCATTGCATGTGTGAAATCACAATATGATTTGCTAGAATAATACAGGGGCTTGGACATGTAGTCATTGCTTAATATAGTGTGATGGCTCCACAATGTCAGCCTTGGAATGCACTAATTCTTTATTGTTTTATTTGCGCTTTCACTACTCAGTTTTGGATATGTATAAGGGGATCTATATTAGGTCACCGAACGCTTAAAAAAGTGAACGGTGATTAATTGACCCTATGTAAGCAAAAGCTAACAATTTCAAACTGTCAGAACAGCAATTTTTTCCTAGGGGAAAAAAAAATCGCTGTTCCAACAAAAAAAAAAAAATAAATAAAAAAAAAAAACACTTTACACATCACATTAAGTGGGGGCCACCCCCCTACTTAAATATACCAAATCTGAGACCGCACTAAAGTGCCAAAAATGGCAAAGTAACAAAGCGGCCAAGAAAATTCTTTCCCAGGGAAAGAATTCACTCAAAAGCTGCTTCTATATTTTGCTGTTTCAGGCTTTTGAGTTTGACCAAGATGCATTTGAAAGAATGCGTCTTTGGTCTTCTAATAGGGAACCATATAAGGTAGTCTTATTTATTTATGACTTTGGGCAACTCTCTTTGTCCCAGCCCCTTTAAGAAACACATCACACCGAATGACATTTGGTGACCTTTATTAAATTTCCATAAACATAAATGTTAACCAATATTCATTCATTTCAATCAAACATGATACAGGTTGAAATAACATCCATGTCACATTATCATAGGACAGGACAGCGTAAACCTGCTCATCCTGATCAGTAAGCAGCGTTCATAACTCCACATACTTACTTATGAAGCAGCGTACCCGCTCACTTCCATTACCATTTAATGCATTATACCATCAACCAAATAAGCAGCTTCCTTCGCTTACTTGTGTACTGATCAAGCAGTGTAACCGCTCACTTTCCTTTCCCAACTTATTGCATTGACCATCCAACACCAGAGGGGGGACAGAAGAGGGCAAGCCTGCACATCTTCTCCACCCACCAGCCTGACCAGGCTGTTCCCCCTCTCTCCACCAAACTTCTATCATCTAGACACCATTAGGGGATAAGGCCAAACATCATTCGGTGTGCAGTAATTACCAGGACATTACCAGCTCCTGGCAATTAACTAATGATTACCAGGACATGACCTGCCACTGGAGCAGGAATACTCAACCCCCAACCACCAAAACCACCCTTCACATAGCAACCCCTTTTACTTGCCCAATGACATGTAGAACAACCTGAAAACTTTCAAATGCCATTTAACAGCCACCTTACCAACACCAAATACCCATTATAAACAGTAAGGCACCTAAACCCCATGATAGCTTTAGCAATCTGACCCCTCTTAGCTCTATCAGTACCCTTGAATGCCACCAGCAATATACCAAACTTGAAAATGCATGCCAACTCCATCCAGAATGTAGAAAATAAACCATACCCTTTATCTCCTTCAAGTATGGTAAATCAAAGCCACACTTCCCATGCAAGGACACCCCATCTAGCTCACCACCTGAACCCACTTACTCAATGCAACCCACTAATCCCCTACCCTTGAAGGCTGCAACCCTACCTGAGCCCATCCAAGAAAAAAACCCAGTTACCAATAATTCAGTATAAATTCATTCCTGATGCTCCCACCCAAAACAAGCAAACAAACCATTATGTTGTAACTATTGGAAAGAAAATATAACAAACAATTCCATATGTGGCTGCCTTGCTGGAAGACCATGAACTCTTTTCACACCACTCCATCAACCAACATCATCCTCGACCTTCTCTATCGCCTGTCAAAGCCACCTTCCTTCAACCC
This sequence comes from Protopterus annectens, assembly GCF_019279795.1. NCBI lineage: Eukaryota > Metazoa > Chordata > Ceratodontiformes > Protopteridae > Protopterus > Protopterus annectens. The sequence goes on from NC_056728.1 coordinate 711,455,618, forward strand.
ACCAAGTAATGCCCAATCAGCCCTTCTCCATTTGCAACCTCTGAGGGATCTGTAAAAGAAAAAAATGTAAATACTCCATTCACACATAATCATAGCTTCTTAATGACAGTATGCACCACCACTGGCATATCTCCTTCATCAACTGCATAAAATGCATCTACTACCACATACAAAACACCAATGAAACTTAAGATGTGTTAACAAAAATACCCATAAGATTTCCTCCACACCTCACAGAATCACAACAGAATTGACACCCATGCGAAATAAAACAAATTAATGCATTAAAAGGCCTATTGTATAAATAAATCACTCTTTTCCCAACCAAGTAGTTCCCGACAACATTGTTAACCATAATTAAGGCAAAGAAAAAAACATCCATAGTCTTGCTATTATACTGTTATAATAAAGCCCCGTAATGTTATTCTTCCCCTAACTCCTTACAAGCATGACAGTAATACACTAGCAAAATCTGTGAATGCAACCCTCCCAAAAAAAAAATTATCTTTAACCAGCATACATATGACCATACCCTATATCCTAGGTACTCACCTCCTCATGGCAACCACCAAACCAAGGACTATCTGACCAAAGAACGCACCAGTTGTCAGGATATGTACCTGCAGTATAGCAAGTTCATGCCAAAATGTGACTCCTACTCCAGTTACACTTGCCTAACGTCCTTTAAGCCCCTCACTGCCCCACCTCACTTCCTCCCAAACCTCATCCATTCCTATTTAACCCTATCCTCCTAATCTTTGTTACTCAATTTATCTACCCCCCCCCCCCCGAAGATGTCCCTGGACAAATTAGTCTGTTCCAAACCACATTTTTCAACAATAGTCCTGTGTAGTGCTCTTCAGTTTACATAATCCTAGGCTTCTACTGCCAAATTAGCATAAACCGTGTTCCTTCCTAAATAAAAGTGTTTGTTTTCTTTCAGACTATATTTTAATAAGTAAACCAATTATCTTTTCTAAAGTTTATTGTGACACCCATACAAAGGGAGAAGGAAAAAGTTTCTTGCACCACAGTTCATTTGGACAGGAAAATAAATCACTATTCCACAATGTATTATGATGCATATATATTTACACTGCAACATTTTCTTACTTCACAGTTTTGGGACAGGTGTAATTCATTATTCTTTCCATGTAATCATTTCTGATTTCTTAAAAAAATGAATTGTGTAGAAATCAAGTTTACTATCCTCAAAAATTCCTTCTGGGTTTTCTAGTGTTTTGAACACTAACCTTTTCTTTTTCTCTATATTTTACATGTTATTTAGTAGAAAAGATAAAAAAGGGTCACACTTGTTTTCTCCATAGTATATATTCACTTCATAACACAGAAAGATCAAACCACTGAAACCAAAACACTGAAACTTCAAAATCTTGAAAATTCAAAACACTGAAATATATATATATATTCTCGGTTTCACTGTTAAAATCTGAGTTGATTCTTGGTTTCATTGCTAAAGTCCAAAGTTGAATTTAATCTGTTTTTCAGCCAGTTCTGTAAATTAAATTAGGATAGCAGTGAAATCATGAAATCTGTTACTATTTATAGATCTATGAGCACTGTCCACAGATATTTTTGGGCCTAGTGCTAAGATTAAGATTATTTAAACAGATTTCACAGGCTATTTCTGTGGATGGTTGATATGTGCTTTTGTCTTCTGGCATTCCTACCAACTATAAGTTAAACGTGCATTACCTTCTTTCATTTCCTAGGAGTCTATTTTTGCAAATCCCACTTTCTTTTTTCAAACTTGAAATTCATGATGTGACTTAACTTCCTAGGTATTTTAAAAATCTTTTTGCCATTTTGTGCTCCACGTTCCTAAGTAAAGCCATACATTTATATTTTAGTTTCTCATTTATCTTTATATTTATTACCTATTTTGATAACAAATCTAATCACCACAGCTCTGTAAAAAAACAAACAAACAAAAACTGCATAATGTTTATAACTTAACGGCCAGATAGGAATTTTCTCAACTTTCTGTAAATGATTTTAAAGAGCCACTTTCATGGTTTTGTTAGTAGTAGTTTGGAGGCATTTATTAAGGCACTGGAAATGTATCATTAGGCTGCAACTTCTAACTGAATTTCTTATTGTAATTGCATGTTGCATCTCATCTCATATGTGCTTTTCTGACTGCTTCTTGAAAGTCAACTGCCAAACCAGGATTTTTTTACTATTAGGATTGCAGCTCTCTTAGCAGCAGCAGCAACAGTAGCAGCAGTAAAACTTATCATGTCCTTTCTGGGCTCTGTTACTGGGCTTGTTTGAAAGGTAATTCTTGAGGTAGCCCTAATAATGTGGCAGTTCCTCAGAGGGAGTTCCCTGGAGTGTTGGTAGTTTCCTTGTGGTGTCAAAACTGCAGTTTCTCTTTCTTGTATTTTACAGATGAAAAAAATGTTGCTGTTAAACACTTCTGTGGTCTAGTAGTTACACATATCGGTTTCCCTGCCCACTGTGTCATTATGTTTGTGAAATTATCTAATTCTGGTCTCCACCAAGCTGCATGCTGAACCTGCAGTCCCTGAAATGCAAGTGTAGAACCATTCAATGGAGAACAGTCAAACAGTTATGAACACTCCCCTGCAGAGCAGTGTCTTACTTGTCTATAATTTAAGTCAGCAGAAAACAAATTCTAGACCACAAGACTGATGCAGAAATACTGAGAAAAAAATGCTACACCTCTAACAGTAGTGAATCATGCCTTCACTTTACGCAGCCAAAATATTTGTGTTTTAGTTTTATAGTCAGACATTTCAGTGAACACACTAGACTAATTTTCTTAAGTATCAACTGATTTGATATTATTTCAATCCACTGAATTCTCAAAAATTTTCTCCAGCACAGCAGTTAAAAGCATCAACTTTCTGGTGCATATCCTTACATATAGGCCAAATTTCACAGTCATATATTATTACCAGGAAATCCAAAGCTTTGACTGTCGATATGAACCTTTTTTGACAATGTGATATATTTGCTCTTTAAATTCATATCCAGATTTACTAGTGAAAAAATACAGCTAGGGAGGAAGAATAAGGTCCACTGCCAGTGGAAAATGTTAAAAGATTTGCTTAGAGCTTTGGTCCAAACATGGTTCCACTAGAATTCTTCAGAATACACATCACTTGAACATTTTAGTTGTGCAAGCAAGTATGCAGTATTTATTTTCACATTCTGCACTCATGGCAATTGTTTTTATGTAGGAAATCTATGAACATCAAGATATGATTAGCAGTAAAGATATGACAAATGCATTGCACAGACATGCATGTAAATGTAAGAACGGTTTTGAAAAGTTTTTTTCTGTGTAATAGATCATGTTCACATTAATCCACATGGAAGTGATTTTGAATTCTTATTGGAAGATAATGAATTAACCCAGCCAGTGAGGATGCACAAGCCAGCAATGGTGATGGACAGGTTGACAGACAAGATCAGGTAGGAGTCCCCGTGGACTACGATGTTTGCAGATGACATTGTGATCTATAGTGAGAGTAGGGAACAGGTGGAGGAGACCCTGGGGAGATGGAGATATGCTCTAGAGAGAAGAGGAATGAAGGTCAGCAGGACTAAGACAGAATATATGTGTGTGAATGAGAGAGAGGATATAGGAATGGTGAGGATGCAAGGAGTAGAGGTGGCGAAGATGAATCAGTTTAAATACTTGGGATCAATAGTTCAGAGTAATGGTGAGTGTGGAAGAGAGGTGAAGAGAGTACAGGCAGGATGGAGTGGGTGGAGAAGAGTGTCAGGAGTGATTTGTGACAAACGAGTACCAGTAAGAGTAAAAGGGAAGGTCTACAAGAGGGTAGTGAGACCAGTTATGCTGTATGAGTTGGAGACAGTGGCATTAACAAAAAGACAGGAGTTAGAGCTGGATGTGGCAGAGTTAAAGATGCTACGTTTTGCAGTGGGTGTTATGAGGGTGGACAGGATTAGGATAAGGGTCAGCCCAAGTTGGAATGTTTGGAGACAAAGCCAGAGAGGCAAGATTACGTTGGTTTGGACATGTGCTGAGGAGGGCTGCAGAGTATATTGGGAAAAATATGCTAAGGATGAAGCTACCAGGTAACAGGAAAAGAGAAAGGCCTAAGATAAGGTTTATGGATGTGGTGAGAGAGGACATGCAGGTGGTTGGTGTGACAGAGCAAAATGCAGAGGGTGGGAAGAAATGGAAATGGATGATCTGCTGTGGCGACCCCTAATGGGAGCAGCCAAAAGAAGATAATGATTGGAAGATAATGAATTATTTTTGCATTTAAAATTAAATATTGATGTATTTTTAGGAATGATCAATTTTATTAATCAAATCTTTTCAGAGTCCTCAATTTTAACATGCTCCTTATACAGGAGCATGTTAAAATTGAGGACTCAGAAAAGATTTGATTTGTGTAAGTATTATATATATGTAATAGTCAAGTGATTTTCATCACATGATTTTATCTTTAAAATGGGAGCTGGTCATGTGATGTATTTGTTCTTTCTCTCTAACGGTATTTTATCTGTAGTATTTCAGGTTTTAACCAATGCTCATCCCAGTTCTTATTTGTTTTTGTTTTATCCAGATTTGCCAAAGCGTTCCTTCCAAAAATCAGATGTCTTTTAATTTCATAGCTGCAATAACAATCTGCAGAGCTCTTTGAGTCCAGGAAAATAAAACCTCTAATTCTTCTCCGTATATTTACAAAGAACTGATAGGCAAGATGATATATTTTTACTTTTTTGACATTGAGCAACAAACCAGCTTTTGTTCTTTCTACTTTCATCTTCATCAACAGGCTCAACTCTTTTTCACTATCATCAATCTGAGTGGTATCATCTGCATATTGGAAGTTGTTGACATTTCTCCCAACAATTTTGATTCCAGCATCTCATTCATCTAACCCAGCATTTTGCACAATACATTCAGCACATCAATTGAATATGTAGGGTAACAATTGCACAGCCTTGTTGTACTTGTTTTCCAATCTTGAACCAGTCAGTTGTTCCATATTCAGTTCTAACTGTTGCTTCTTGTTCTGCATACAAATTCCTCATGACGCAAATAGCATGACTTAGTCTTGCCATTTCTTTGAGATCTTATCACAGTTTGTTAAGGTTTGCATAGTCAAATGTTTTAGATTAGTCAATAAAACAGAAGCAAACATTTATCCTGAACTTCCTTCCTTTCTTTATTATCCAGTAGATGCTGGCAATAAGATCTGTGGTGCCTCTGCTCCTTCTAAAACCAGCATATCTATTTAGCAGTTCTTGGTCCATATATTGTTGGAATCTAGTTTGCAGGATCTTGAAAATTATTTTGCTAGCATTTGACACAAATGCAATTGTTTCATAAATGGGGCACTCCTTAACTTTACTATTTTTTTATTAGAATATATAAATTGACATTTTCCAGTCATATAGCATTGTCCTGTTTTCCAAATCTGTTGGCAAATCCCAAGCAATGCTGTAACAGCATAATTTTACAAGATTTCATGCAATTCAGCTGAAATTCCATTACTTCCTGCATCCTTATCATTACAAGGCTTTCTATGGTCCATTTAAGTTCACTCTTTAGGATTTCTGGCTCCAGATAAGAGAACATACCATAATATAATATGTATCTGTGATGTTAGGGTTCTTTTTATGTAGTTCAGTGTATTCCTACTGCCATTTCTTAATATCTTATGCTTCTTTTATGTCACTCCCACCTTAGTCTTTTATCATGACAATTTCTATCTATACGTTTTCCCTAATATGATTATTTTTGGAATGTATTTCTTGTCATTCCCATTCTGTTGTCTTCTTTCAGTTCTCTACACCGCTCATTTAATGATGCTTCATTAACTCTTGTTATTATTCTCTGAAAGTTTGCATTCAGTTTGATATATTTTTTATCGCCATTTCCTTTTGCTCTCCTTCTTTCCTTGGCTACATCTAAAGCCCCTACAATCAGCCATTTTGCCTTCTCTTCTTAATTTTATTTTGGTTGGAGTATTTCTGATGCCACAAACATACTTCTTAAACTCTTAGCTCAAGAAATCTGAAGAAAGCCTAAAATAATGGGGAAACAAAGGCCCCAAAATAGTTACAGAGATTTTAAATATTGCTCTTACGAACTTAGAAAGTTACTAGAATAGCAGCATTTATGTTAACATACATTTTCTGAAGGATACAAAGTCTGAAATTACAATATATGTCATTACTGACCAATTTCAATCCAATTTTATGAGGAACTGACTATGAGGCAAAAATCTGGCATTCTCTGAAAATCTGGACAGCTGAGAGGTATGATGCCACCTTCTGGGCAATATCACAAACATATGCTCATTGTTCTTCAGGTGCTATATCCCACCAGGTCTCATCCCTTAAATCTATTCTTCATCTCCACTATGTGTTTACTTGGAATCTTCTTGAGATCTTTGCTCTAGATGTTTTCCCTGTTTCCTTTAATTTAATTCTAAATGTTGCAATAAGAAGTGGATGATCTGAGTCATAGTCAGCTATCCAGCATTCCATCTCTGACTGCAAAGCATATCTGATTTCAGTATCGTCCATGTGGTGATAGTCATGTGTAAAGCTATTTCTTACACTGCTGAAAGAGTGAGAGTCTGCTATGACTAGTAAATTATCCTGGGAAAATTCTACTAGTCTATGTCCGGCTTCATTTCATACTCCACATCCAAACCTTTACATTATTCCATTCACACTTTGACTACCAAATTTAGCATTGCTATCACCTATGATGAACATAACATCTTTTTTATTTATTTTCAAACATTGCTGTAGATTTTTATAAAACTGGCCAGCTTAGGGCCACAGCAGTTCTTTCAAAATCCAACATAGGTAGGACATAGAATAAAAAAAGATGTAAAAAACTCATGTAGCATAGGAGTGATATGGCATGTCATAGGAATGATAGTTGACATCTGAAAACAGAATTTTGAATCCACTATAGGAAGTCAGATCACCATTTGAAAATCCTGAGTAAAGGACACAGCAATAGTCTAGAAGGGGCAATACCAGAGCATAAATTACTATCTCTGAGTCTGATGCTGGTATATAGTGTTTGATCATACCTTTCAACCAGTGGACATTGAAAATAGGTGCAAAGGCCCTTGAAAAGTCGGTACATCCAGCCAAAAAGCGGTGTATCTAATTAGCATAAAATTTGAATACAAGTGTTCTGTAGACCAATGTCATGACAGTGATAAAAATGAAGAGGAAAATGATGTATGTATAGAAAAGTTTTTGTTTTTATTTTAAATCAGAAACAGATGTAAAGCTTTGCAATAAAACGATGGACAATAGAAAGCATTAGGAAATAAAATAATGAGGCTACAAAAAGTCTATATAATATAGAGTAAGACACATAAAAAAACAAAGAAGATTGAGGAAAATGTAAAGAAAGGAAAGGGGTATTTTATTTATTATTAACTTCAAGGAATTGTGCATGTATATCTAACAGAGGTGTTAGGCTTCTCAGATATCCTGTGGTGATCTCCACAACAGTAGAGAGACCAAAGATAATTGTCTGGGCATTTCTACTTTGAATTTTTGCCTAGTTATTTTTAAACAAGAAACATCTTTATTAAATTAGCACTTTTGGCATAGGTAATCATACACTTATATAAATGAAAACAAACCATATTGACATAATTTTAATTGCAAACATTATATATCCCTGATAATCTATCCAGTCACTGACAGACATTTCATATCTCATTCAAATGTTGCCTTCTTTTAAACCTCATTCTTCCTCTGCATGTATTGTTCCCACAATTCCCATTTTTTTCTGCGTAATTTGTTCCTACCTTTTTTGTAGTCTACTTGGGGTATTAAAATACCTATGTAGACACTTCCAAGCAAATATCCTAAATCTTCTAGACTTTGTTGCATATTTGAGAGACATACATATATCCCCCATTGTTTCCTTGTGAATTGCTTATCCAGTCTCTCTTCCCAACTCTTTCTAAGCTCCTCTGATTGATTCTTATAGTTATGCAAAATGTTATATGCTGTACTAATTATTCCTTTTTTAACATCAGCTTCTCTTCTAAATTATACTAAAAGCTCTACCAGTGTTGGTCTTTCACTTAGGATCCCCCTGTTTCTTTCTTTTTGCCTATATTATGATATCAATCCTTCATAAGGAAGGCAATCTCTAGCCTGCAGTCCAAATAAATTCTTGGCCTCTTCCTGTTCTATTACTTTCCCTCTCTATTTATTTGCTCCCAATACTTTGGTTCTTTTGCTAGTTTTCTCCAAAAAATTCCATTCCTCTCTTGCCTTTTGTCTGTATACCTGATTGCACTCATCTCTATTGGCAGAATCTCCTTTCTTCATTCCTATGTTGGCTTAGTTCTTAAAATACTTTCTGCTACTTTATGAATGTGATATTCTGTATGGTTATTGTTATTCTCCGTAAGGACTGCATCCAAAATCCTAGTCTCCTCTAGTTTCTTGAGCCTCCCCCCCATTTCATCATCATCATCTAATTTCCAATATGAATTATAGGTTTCTGCTTCTGCTATGTAACTGTGTACCTCTGAAATACCCATTCAGTTTGGGTAATCTCACACCACCTTGCTCTATTAGAAGAATCAGCTTATCCTACTTGACTCTTACCATCTTCCCCTCCCAGATAAAATCCTTCAGCTCTTTTATTAATCGCTGTCTACAGCTTCTCCTCTGGTTGACAAAAATATGCCTGATCTGCATATAAAACTAAAGGGACTAAAATATTTTTACTGCTTGTATCTTGGTATCCACATCCATAAAACAGAATTCCCAATTTCTCAGTTTTCATATTATTCGTGGTTTTGTCTCTTCCCACATATCCTTAACTGCCATACCAGAATCCTTTTCAATCCATACTCCTAAGTACTTCATTTTATCATGTCCCCATAAATATGGATATTGCTGAACCAATTAATGTGGGGGTAGATAATTTATAGCTATTGCCCTTGTTTTAGCCTCATTAAATTAGTATTCTGAAAAGATACTCTCAAAATGTTCCAAAACATTGAAATGTCCTTCTCTGGCTTTATCAGGTATAAAATAATATCATCTACAAATAGAAACAGATGTTTTTGACTACCATACCAATTATATGCTTGAATTTCTGAGTCCTTCATTTTGTCAGTGGTTCAAATATAATGCAAATAGCAAGGAGAAAAGAGGACACCCCTCCCTGGTTCATTTGCTCAAACAGAAATTATCAGAGAGGAACCCACCCACTTTAATTTTTGCCTTCTATCCCTCATGTATCCCCCTAATCAACCTTATAATTCTATCAGGGAATGCAAATGCTTCCATTGCCCTGCTCATAAACTCCCAGCTTACTCTGTCAAATGTTTTTTTCTGCATCAAGACCCACCCAACAACAGTGGTATTTTCTTACATTATGCTTCCATCTGGATCATCAGTATTCTGTTAACGTTGTCAAATATTTGCTCCACCTCCATAAACCACATTGATCCATATCTATTAATTTTGGCATCATCTTTGCCATTCTTTTAGTCATTATAGACATAAATACTTTATAATCATGGTTTAGGATTGGGCCTGTACAAAGCTGGATTTTATGCGTCTTTACCCTCTTTAGGTATTACAGCTACCACTGCTTTCTTCCAGGATGTTGGTACTTCTCCTCCTCTTAAATTACTGTTAAGCAAAAATTTCAGATCTTTATCAGTTTTTCCCTCCTAGCTTCCAAACCTCCACAGGGATGCCCTCTATTCCTGAGGACTTTCCTGTGCATTGGTTATATATCACCATTTTATCTCTTCTCCAACTATCCTAACTGTTAGTAACTGATCCTTCTCTACCTCTAACCTTGTCATATTTAATTCTTCCATAAACATTTCCATTTGTATCTTTTCTTGATTTCCACATTTCTCTGCTTTATACAGATTTTCATAAATTTTCTGAAATATTTCTAGTACCTGTACAGGATCTCTTGTTTTCTTGTTGTTATGGGCTCCCTCATCTTGGCAGCAAACCTTCTACTTTTTGTTGCCTGAGTCATTCTGCTAAATGTTTTTGTGCTCTGGAGTTATTATAAAAAAAATAATAAAATAAACATCTGCTTGCAGCAATCTTTCTAAACTAATGCATATTATCGAGGTAATCCCTTATTTTCCATTTAGCATTGTGCAGTTGCTCTTCTTTTTGTTCTGTGAGATTCCCCATATTCTGCAATACTTCAACCTTTGTCAGTCTCTCTAAATAATTCTTGCTACTTCTTAACCATATCTTTCCTTCTTTTATTTTCACCCTATTTTTAAACTCCACATTAATTTTATCCCACTCCCTAGCTATATTTTCAGAAGAAAATTCTATCTTCTCTAATAGCTCCCAAATAATTTCCATTACCCATTCCTATAATTTCTACTACCCATTCCTTAAATTCCTCTCTTTTCAATAGATTGGTGGGAAAGCACCAGTGTTTCATTTCTGTTTCATTACTCTATATTTTTATTTTAGTTATTATTGGCATGTGATCTGAAACAGTTATTGGATGTGTATCAAAACTTTCAATTAAATGCACCTGTTCCTGTGAAATATAAGTTCTGTCTAGCCTAGCCCAGGTTTTGTATCTTGAGGAATAAAATGTAAATTCTTTCCAAACTCTTGATACTGAATTCACATCTTCCATGTGAAATATTTTCATAAATTTCTTCTAAAATCTACCCTCCTTTGTTGCACTTTCTCTTCTGAGCCCCCCCAGATATATTTTTACTGCTACAAATCAAATTCCAGTCCCAACCTATGAGTAATATTCCCTGCCGGAAAGCTGATTATTTCGACCAGAATTTTCTTAAGCTCCATTACAGCAGTTTTAGGTAGAGTATAAATACACACCAGTGTAATCCTCCTCCCTTGCCAGTAGCCCCTTAGTGCTACAAATCTACCATTATTATATTTTTATCCTCTTATAGCACTATTGGAACTCTTATTGCAATTAATATAAGTACTTTTCATTTCCTTTGTCCTATGTATTCTGCTGAATAACTGTCCTGAAAAACCTTTCTTTATCAAATTCACATGTTCAATTCTTTCAAAATGTATCTCCTGTTGCATAGCTATTTACAATCTACATTTTTAATAAAATTCACTGCTCTTTTTTGTGTATATTTGTAAAACCATTTACATTTAAAAATACTATAGAAAGCATTGTTACATTAAAAAGTTATTATTCCCATCTTTTATGTGTAATAGCTTTTTTAAGTGCCTAGTTCCAGCTTTTGTGTTACATTCATACACTAACATTTTGCAGGTTAATCTTTTTTACAGTAGTTTCTTGTCATATCCATTTGAGCCTATGTCATATCTTACATTTTTTGTTTTATTGAAACCCCTCATAAAAGAAAAAAAACACACCCCAATACATCCCTAAAACCTATTAACGTAATACTAATTCACAAAACTATGTACATCTTCAAATATTGACATTTTATCCTCTTAATAGGAAGAATTGTCGCAGACCAATAGCTACACTCATAGATTTGGATTAACCTAAAAGGAAGGTTATGCATGCTAAGATGCATGATGCAGCCTGTGCTTCTGCTAAGTGCTGTCTGACTTTGTGTTATCTTTATTATTCTCCCAGATTAAGAAACACTTGAATACTTTCAGAAAACATTAACTCCTAGCCACTGAAAGAAAGCCATTGAAGAAAGGAGTATTCTGTTTTCATTGCTATTTACCAAATTGTCTCCATGGAGTCATGAGAACCAGAATACAAAGTTGCTTCTACAAGCACTCATTTATTTGTTAGAGGAAAACTTTTTATTACATTCAATGTTCTTTTTTAATTATTTGCTTTCTCTTAAAACTTTTACTAGATCAAGCCAATGGCCTTAATCCAGTCATTCCCGTATACAAGAGTGAGAAAAAACACATTGATATTTCTTGTATCATGTTCTTTAGACCAAAAGCTTTTTCTTTTTTTTTCTTGCAGTGCCTACATTTCTTATAAATAAACAAGGAGAAATAAAGAAAGAAAGAAAGAAAGAAAGAAAGAAAGAAAGAAAAGAAAAAAAAAAACAGGGCACCTGTTTACTAGACTATCCCCATTGCACTTGAGAATACCTGAGAAAAATTTTACTTTATAGCATGCAAATTATATCATGCATTATAAAAAGAATATTGTTAAGAAAAAAATTGTTTTACTTACAATTAACTCTTTCATTCCTCTTCCTGTCTCCTAAATGTGCTACTAAATATTAATGGCACGAAGAAGGCATATGATTTAGGGACCTCTACAAGTTTTACAAAGTCAAAAAAGTCGAATTGTTCTAGGTTTTCTTGTTCTGACATGTTTCACAAATATAATTTATGGTTTGTAATCCCACATTTATTTATTTTCTGAGCTGATAATTTTATTTCTGTTGATCTCCATTTCCCAAATCCAGTCTCTGCTTCATTTCTAAAGTACTCCTGGTTCTTCTAGTCAACCCTTGTGCTTTTTTCTGTCTCTCAAGCATTTTTCCATTGAATTTCAAAAGGTTTCATGGGCACTGTCTCTCTGTGGTCTTTATTACAAGATGAAAAAGAAACAGAATCTCCTTTTGTTTCACAGTTCACTTTTTGTTGGACAAACTTTTGTATTCCTATTCCCACCTTACCACGCTCTGCATCAAAAAAATGATTTTATCCTTCCAGGAAGGGATAGTCTGAAAATAGCTGGGTATAGCAGCTTGAATCTCATGCCTGCTTCTTGACATTCTCTGATTATTAGAATAAATTTACCTCTCTTCTGCCTGGTATGCAGTGAGTATTTATTTTCCACAAATGCTCTACTGTCTCTCTCTTTTAGTACTTTGTCCTTCTGCCATGGCTTTGTCAGAATCAACTCATTCTGCTGGTAGGATTTCATCTTTACTATTAAAGGTCTAGGTTGCTTTCTCATAGCTATGATTGGGGATGCACACGATGTGCTCTTTCAGTTAACAAATGCTGCTGTGGAATACCAGTCCAGTTGCTTATTTGTGCTTTCATAAAATTAATACAGTCTGTTCCCTCTAGCTTCTCTGGTACAGCAGAAAATCTCAGGGTTTCCCTATGTGCTCTGTCCTCTAATTTTATTATTTTTTGAAACATCTCTACTTGATCCTTTTCTTTATTTTGACCTCTGAGTTTTTCAGTTTTATCACCTCATATAAATATCTGTTTAAAACTGTCCCTCATCCGGTCAGGATAAAATCAAACAGCTTTATTACATACAAACACATCAGGACTGAGGCTTAGTAACTTAAACTTAAATAAACTTATAAACAGACTGCTGCACTCATACATATTAACACTGTGGCTGTTCACTCAAAATGGCACTGCTGCCTACACTTGCTCTCTGTTTATACACAAGTGCCCTCACTTTTAAATGCTTTTTAAAGTCATAACACATGCTCTGTTCTACAAAAGCTTCTTCCATTGTTTTGTTATTTGAATTAATATACACCTTCAGTGTTTCACTAATTTTAATCAGCTCTGAGTAGATTTGACTTATTTTTTTCCTATAAGTTACTGAAAGTCGTGTCTTGCACCAAAGCTGGAGCTTGCATTGCTTTTTGTTGAACAGCTGCAGAATTCTTCCCAGTCAGCATTTTTTCTTCACTTTTTCTGATTGATTTTCTTTCAGGTTCTCTGAATTTCTTTTTTGCTGGCATCCAGTCAGTGCATTTACTAGCCAGTTACTGAAATTTACCCCAAAATACAAGTTTGCTGTCTCTCTCTTCTGAGTCTCAGTTTTTACACTGAGAGAGCTGAAATTAAGCTGTTGCTCAACATGCAGTCATCTTCATAGTCATTTTTTGCCTAGTTATTGGTAATCCTACCATTCAGTAGTCATTTACATAACTGCTGTCTTCATTATAGAAATGTTAACAAGTTTTCTTTTTTTTGGGGGGGGGGCCCTTAGCTTGTGTGTAATCTGTACTGAGTGCTGTGTCTTCAATTTTATTTGAGGAGAATGATTTCTGTATGTTCTACAAATGTGCTTTGTTTTTTTTTTCTGTTTCTTGTCATACAGGATTATGGTACCCAGATCACCTGTTCCACATCACTGAAGCCTTACACCACCATGGATCCTTCCTGCTTGACACAGGCAGAGGTGAGATGTCTGGCAGAAAAAGCATAGGGCAGCAGTGGTCACTAACAAAAATGTAGTGGGCAGCATTGCCAAAAACTCTAATCAGGTGTGGCAGCATGCCATTGATATGATTACAGTGGCATGCAGGAGGGTAGCTGTAGTAGCACAAGAACAGATGGCTGCAGGGCTGGGCCTGCTACCAAACCACCACTCATGAAACTGAGCAGTTTGTATCCACTGTCAGAGATCCCGACAACACAGCAGAGGGTTCACACAGGCTCCTTTATGTTGGTGTTGATGTGGATGACTAGCCAAGTGTGACCCAAGAAGAACTTCCAGGTATGCTGTATATAAGGCATTTCTGGCCATTCTAGACATCTTCATGTGTTACTACTTGTACATCTGGAAATATTGAGATGTGTGTAAGAAGAGAGAGAGTCCAAAAGAGATCGTGTTGAGGGGGATGATCGGTCTGATTGATGCTGAGATATTTATTAAGGGGAAGACAGTCACAGGATTATTCTCTTGTCATTGGGTTATTTGCATTGTGAGGTTTATTAGCATTTATTCCACTTCTTTGCCCAGGGACATCAGGATTAACATATGAAAGACCACCTGTGCATGGTAAGCACAAACTTTCTTTGATTAGTAATATCCATTAGTTAGACGCAAGTCTGAGGAGCGAGTAAAAGTATTGTATTCCTTTAGCATCTGAAATTGTTTTACATAAGAGTTTAGAACACAGTATAGGTCATATTCAGTGACTATTTCTCTTCTTCTTGTGCTTGTTGCTTATTATCAGAGGTGATCCTGACCGAGGCAGTACAGAACTCATACCACCAAATGTCAGAGTATCATTAGCCTCTGATAATGATTGTGGTGATATATAGGCATAGTTGTGGGTGCAGAGGTTCAGTCTGACACTGAGGTTGTGGGTTACACATACACTGGCCTTATTTCAGGCACAGTCAGTATGCCTATGCATACCCATTCAAATGAGCCTTCAGATATAGGACAGGTTGAGGGTGACACAGTTAATCAGGGTAGTGTGGTTATTCCAGTTGCAGAGCTTGCTGAGTCTGTCCTAGCTATCATGAGGAAATGGTACCACACAATATAGTTGCTACAGGTGCTTGGTGGAGGTCTACTCTCCACCCTCATCCTGATGCTGGTGTGTCATTATTTACTACCAGATGTATGTATAAGGCCATCAAGGAGGCACAGGCACTCGGAAGTGGAAGTTCTAAATGTGGCACATTCCTACATACATGACTGTCTCAACTGTGTGGGTGACTGATTGGATAGGATGAGTGAAACACTGGATCAGGCAACATCTATGATGGGATGTCAGCATCCACAAGTCTGTAGAACCACAACATCCTCAGCTGTTAGCCAAAATAGCCATGCCAGATCACGCTCCCCATAGTGCCATTACTTCCAGTGCTCTGTCAGTGACTGAGGTATCCACACCCAGACGTGGCCCTGAGATATTTTCCTGAATGTTTTGTGTTACTTACACACACTCACTACTTTGGTGTTAGTATTGGTCATCTGCTACCCCCACCTGTGAAAATGATGATGACTTTGCCATGCCCTTTGTTCATTTGGGTTTGACTTAGGGTTGCATACATGTCTGATGCACAGAGTGGATAGCTAAGAGAGTCTTGTCTTTCTCACCTTGTTTATTTTATGCTTATTTATTACATAAGCGGATTTTGGACGTTTTCATGCCTACTCACTTCTGAAGGCTTTTTTTCAGTCATATTGTAAATCATGCATTCAAATCAATGATATTGTATTGTTTATTGCTCTACTTTTGAAACTGTTGATATAATCGTTCTGTTGTCTGGTTTGTGCACAATGGGCAAGTGACTGGCTTGATGCTGGTTATTGTGTACAATGCATAGCTGTATATTGCATATGTCACTCCTATAAGCCAATAATGCCATTAATGGACAACTCACACAGGTTCTAACTGAGTACATTTATGACTAGCAGTATGCTAGTATACCATTTATGTTTATCTTTAAACACATTGTTCATACACTACAGGTTCCACACTTACCTTGACATTACTGTAGTTACAAATTGGGTGATTTTGGGCTGTCCCTGCCTGATGGTACCCATACACAGCCATTATATGAGGAAGTAAAGTTTGTGGACATTGGCTGGCATCAGTTTTAGTATTTGTATGTGCTTAGGTTGTTTTGTGTGTATTCCTTTGCTGGTGAGTGTGTGTGCTATCCTTTGCCTGTTAGGTGGTGAGTGTGTGTGCTCTCCTTTGCCTCTTAGCTAGGACAAGGGCATATTGCACAAGCCTACATCAGCTGGCTCCCTCTGCAGGTGAAGGCTCTCTCTCAGAATAATTGTCTTTATGTGCTGGAGGAGCTGGCCCTGCCTGTGTTCCAGGAATGCGTGGTCCTGTCCTTTGCTGTCCTTGTTGCAGACGTTTACTCAAGATGATATTGTACAACATGGCAATGTCTGTGAGAATTTCTGTGCAGGTGCCTGGGTCATACTGCAGGGTATCCACTGATGTGTCTAGACAGTGGAACCATGACTTCAGCATGTCAGACACATGCTCTGTAATGTTTCTAGTTTGAGCATGGACATCACTGTATGTACTTCTGATGGGTATCACAAGCCACAGTTCCAGTGCATAACCTGCACCATCCAGTAGATGGCCTTGTGGAGCATCACCCCTAGCAAACCTTGTGTAAAGCTGAGAGGGGTACCATTTGTGTGAGTCATTGTAACTGCCTAGGGTTCTAGCTCACATACTGAGGATAATATATTGGGCATTATAGACAACCTGGCAGTTGATTGAGTGGAACCCCTTCCTGTTGATGTATGTCCTCCCCTGTTCACCAGGTGGGCTTTTATTTCTATGTGAGTGCAGTATATGGCCCCTAAGACTTCAGGGAAGTGTACTACAGCATAAAATTCCTCCATTATTCATGCCACCATCCACCCATGCATCCTCAACCCTTTTTCCCATTTGTGCACATGGGGTTGGGGTGTCACTTCACCAGTTACAATCATCTTGAACCAAGGTTTACACCATTGTGTGACTAGTCCTGCTACGGTAATTCATCTGTACCACTTACAGACACACACACTCACTTCTAGGGTCAATTTAGCGTGTCCAATCAACTGTGTATGAGGAAACCCATGCAACCGCAGGGAGGACATGCAGACTCCACACAGAAGGCACCCCAGCTGAGAATTGAACTGGAAACTACTTGCTGTGAGACATCAACACTAACCACTGCACAATCGTGGCTGCCCAATTTTAAAATTGTTCATGCCACATTGGTGCAATATTCTGGAGACTGAGGCCTGTGACACCCCTAGTATATCCTCTGTGGTTCTCTGGAATGTACCTGTAGTTATTATCTTTAATGCTACACATAGCTTAGTTTCCACTGGTATAGGTTCTCCTCAATTTCCTCTGGGTCTGAGGTGAAGGCAGCAAAGGTTGCAGAGTTCCTGTAGTGCTTCCCTATCAACCCTATATGACTCTACTATTTCAATATCATGCAGTCCAAGCTTTGTTAAATGTGGTCTAAACACCCTTCTTCTCCTTGGATTAGGTCTGTCAGCAGAAGCAGCAGTAAAGATATGAGCCTGTTGCACATACACATGCAAGAGAATAGCAGCATCCCCTAACATTGCTTTTTTGTAAGTGTGATAGTGGCTGCATTCCAATAGGTTTTGGAATTCATGGCAAAGAACCACACCAAGTCTACAAAACTTCTTTATAGTTTCCTGAATGGCTCTGCCATCTTGGATTGCTTAATTAGCATGTAATTTAGCTAGTTATGCTTTCATTAGCATACTTTGCTGTCTACCTTTCTTTATCAGCTCTACACAATGTGTATAGTGGCTTAATGAACTCAAAACAGCAGCACTGAGATTAGCCTTTCATACATCTGGCCCAATGTGACAAAAATGAGGGACAAATGTAAGCACATTATCAAAGAGACAGTGTAAAATCTATATACTTTGCCATTAGTGCAAAGTTCTTGAACTCAAAGTGCAAGAATTCTGGACCAAACCAAAAATAACAATGGGACAAAGGCCCCAAATCAGGGACAAGCTTTGTACATTGCTCTTATAAACTTAGAAAGTTGATAGACTAACATGTTTTACATTAACACATTTTCAGAAGGATGTGAAGTTTGAAATTCAAATGTATGCCATTTATTTATTGATTTCAGTTCTCAGTGATTTGACCAAAAAACACAAGTATTAAGAGGAACAGACTAAAAACATGAAATAAAAATCTGGACGGATGAGAAGGTGATGTAGTGTGTTTTTTGTGTATTAAACTGCTTCAAAGATCACACACAATGAGAGGAAATTCAGAAAACTGCATGAAGGGGTAAGTCAAACATGAAAATAAGGAAACACCACCAAAATTGGTACTTCATATTCAGTGGTAACTCAGGCCTGAAAATATGTATATACCTCTAAAATAGGGACATTTAACAAGTCTGTGTTTGATTCTGGCTATATTTTTCAGATGGGAGTAAATAGTCCTGATTACAGGCAATGCCTGGTCCTTCAGTGCCAGTATGTTATGAATGATAAGTATAATGAACTCAAAAAATAAAATCCATCTGACTCCCTGTATATGTAATCATTGGAGTAAGAAGAAAAATTTGAGGTGGCCAGATGGTGACATACCTGTATAGTCTTGGACTTAGATGGAGTGAGTTTTAGACAACTGCATACAGCCATTCAATGTTCAAATCCAGTGCTCCGAGGCTGAAGAATCTGGGACATTCTATGGAGAAAAACTGAGGTCTGGCTGAATTCATCAACAGAAGACTTAAATATCTCTCCTCACCATGACCTCCTTTGCAACATATACGCTGTTGACAAGGGAAACTAGAGGGTAGGAGCCTGAAAAACTGAGGCAAGTTAGAATATGCTAGGTATATATTGGGAGTAAGAGGGAAAAAACTCAAGGACAGTACCTGATGTCTGACAACCCACAGTGACCTTTAGGTGCTTGATCAGAATCCCATGATCCTCTATATCAAAGACCATAGAGACAGAAAGAGAGAGAGAGAGAGAGAGAGAGAGAGAGAGATGAAATAGGATGTGCTGTGCTTTGATCAAAAATTGGACTGACAATCCTACAAGCCGAGATGTCAAATGTGAATACAGTTGTACTTAGACTACCAACTCAATATATTTGCCAATAAATGGGAGGTTTGAGATTGGCTTTACATCCAAGATTGGCTTTCTGGGGTTCAGGGTTAGAAATGCTTCTTTTAAAGTAGATGGGAGCCTTCAATCCCAGAGAAAGAGCAAAGAACAAACTGAGGCAAGATCTTAGCGTTGTAGGGCCAGGAACAAAAATACAGGAAGCCAGGTACATGACCAAAACCTTATTCATAAGTTTGTCAGAGACATACATTTAAACTTGGCCCAGCATAATTGCAGATACCTGCCTTAGAGCTTAGGAGGGGGAAGGTGTACAAGCTCAGGTTGACAATCATGACTGATACAGGTGTAGAGCAGGAGCACAGGGGGTGTTGTCTGCAAAGGAGACAGGGTTTGGCTGAATTGAAAGTGGAGGCATTGATGATGAACTGTGAGTCTGTTGCATGCTATCCCTGTGTATGGTTTGAGTGAGCACAAAGGATGGGATTCAACCTTAAGGATAAAACACTTATTTAGCAACAGTATGACACTCCCTAAGGATGTGTTAGACTTCTCAGGCTGGCCACAGAAATGGGTTGCAGTTAGGCTTGGCTGGCTAGGTCAGGTTTGGTAGCTCCTGTGGATGAGGAGAGATTCCAGTGAACAACTGATGGTCAGCAGTGGGGAGAGAAAAAAAAACTAAGAAATCCAACACTCAGATTTCCCAGACTACTCCATCCAAAATAAAATACATACTCACCCCACAATCTTATCACCTAATTTCAAGTACCTCCATACCTCTCAATTGTCCATTTTATTGCAGAAAGTCTAGATTTTTGCTTCATATTTTTGGTATGTTCCTCATATAATTTTTCAGTTTTCTGGCAAAATATTGACATTTGAAGTTACAACAAGAGACAGACAGTTGAGCTTTATACTTCATAATCTTCAGAAAAAATGCATGCTAATGCAAAACCTGTTAATCTAGCTACTTAGTAACTGTATAAGAGCAATATTTAAAATCTCTCCCAGATTTGGCACCCTTGTCCCCCATTATTTTTGGCTTTGCCCAGATTTTTTTCTGCTAAGGTCTTGAGAGATGTGAGTAGCTCTACTCTAACAAACTGACATAGGTCTACAAACCACTGTTTAGTTTAAATAATAAATGAACTGTGTAATTTTAAGTCTGGAACAGGCTATAGACAGTTAGGTAATCGACTGGACAAATGCTAAAGATGCTTTAATTGACAGATAACTAATAATCCAATGCAGATCTACAACTTGTCGTCACTCTTTTTCTTTCTCCAATTTTCCCTTAATCTCCTGTCTTGCTTTTGTCTTCCACTTCTAGCTGCCAAGGATTCCTTTACTCCTAACTTCTTTTCACCCAGCCTGTGTTTTTGGGTCTCTTTCTCCAAACAACTCAGCCCCTACATCTTCCTGCATTATTTCTGCTAATGTTGCATAGACTCAAACATATGAGAGGAATAGAATTTCCACTTAACCTGGACTGTTATTGGAAATGGCTAGTGCTGTCTCTGCACTAATACGTGATGTTGACTACAAATCCCAGAGCACCATTTTCTGCTGTGATGTTCCTCCGCTCCTCTTTGCCCACACCACCTGCTGTACTCTATTTGCCACACTGCAAAATAACCCCACAATAACTGACATTTGTCACTAGAATTATGAATTCCACAAACTGCTTTTTCTTCACAGAACTACGAAGATGAATCCAGATACCATTCACAGAACATTATGATTTGGTGGAAAACAATACATCTGTGAAAAACAAAGTTAAAACTATAGTCATACCTATAACTGTCTAGATTTTCACAAAATGTCCAGATTTTTGCCTCATGTTTTAGTCTGTCCCTCATAAAATTAGTGGTGTTCCAGCAAATCTTTTAGGATTGAAGTCACTAATAATGACATACATTTGAGTTTTACTTTTCATATCCATTAGAAAATGCATGCTAACACAAATTCTGTTTTTTCTGGAAACTTTCTAAGTCTGTCCCTATTTTTGGCTCTTTGTCCCCCCATTATTTTAGGCTTTGTCTAGATTTCTTGCACTAAAGGTTGAGAGGTATGAAATGAATGGATAACTGTATTCTGCAACTTCATTTGTAACTCCTTGTGTATGAACCATACAGTGAACATAATTTACTCTGTCTTTGCTTTCTTGCTTTAGATGGTACAAAATATGAAGGCCTTTTGGATAACAGTGTTTTTGTTTGCAATAAAGTCTGATTTTTGTTAAGGGCCTGAACTTGGAACATGGAACAAATCACAAGTTGGGCCAAATCCCTCATTTCAATCAGATCTCGACAGCTTCACAGCCTGGATGCTTTGCAGAACAGAGGTGTATCTTCTTCAGGCCTGACCTTAATTACTGAATGAATGTGACTCCCACTTCCATCCCCAGGTTCAGTCAAGAGCTGGCAATGTTAGCAAAATTAGGATGCACCTGCATCCTGTAGTCACAGCACAGTTATGTTAATGTGTTGTCAATGGAAACAGTACAGATTAATTACAAAGGTGAAAGTGCATGGGTAGCACACATTTGAGTGCAGTGCATGGTTTCAAGTAAGGACAGTTGAACTGCGGCAGGAAAAAGAAATGCAAAAACATACTGTAGTTTATTTCTCGTCATAATATATTTTGTTAGTTTTTGTGATTTCCTTGACAGAGGCTGCAATGTATAATAATTACAATTGTGTTAACATGAGTACTTTGTTTAGCAGAAATGAGAAGATAAAATGCCGAATGGTCAAAATAGTAGTGATTTATGACAATTAACAGATGGCTGTGGTTTGCTGCTCTCCTACAATATGGGAACCCTGCCCATAAAGGGTTTTGCTGAGCTCAATGCTATGAATACTTCATCAATTCTTAGTGAAAAAGAGAAGACAAAAGCTGAAAAAAGATTTCCAAGGATACACCTCTGTGAAAACAGTATAAAGAGTAGATGACCAAAGCTCATTTAGTGCCTTATCATAAACATAGAGCAAGTGAGCTCCACCACTAATGGGTGTTTGTAAACATTAGTCCAGTTGCTTAGTAGTTAAGGCTTCTGCCTTATAGCAATGTTTTTTAAGGTTCAATCCTGACCTCTGTTTATAGGATCTATGGAACTTTTGTTTGCCCTGTGGTTATGTAGATCGTTTCTGCGCACATTCCATTAACATGCTGGTTGATTACCTAGCTTAATCAGCGTATAGATAGAGGTAACTGAAGTGCCATCTAATAAAGCCAAGACAGTTGAATATATATCTCTATTTGCCATGTAACAGCAGCTAATTTTTTTTTGGTTGGCTTCGCTTCCATACCTTCATGATGCAGGGGAAAAACAACACAATATTCATTCTAATCTTGGATTGACATGTTTTTGAAAGGAAAAAAAAAGGATTCTGTAAAGTGGTGAATTGTTTTTTTTTTTTTTTGGCAGCAGAGTGTAGAAGAGTTAGCTTTAAAGCATCTGGTGATATTCAGTGGTATGACAATCAGCATCTATGTATCTATGCCTTACCTATATATTTCTATATTTATCTGTCTACACATTCACACAAACACACGCACACTCGCAAGCATGTGTATGTGTATGTGTCTAACCATAATGTAAGCAATTCATTAGCACAGTATCTGTAAATCCGCATTGTTAATGCCTAGTTCACATGCATATTACACACAAATTATGTTTGCTACGTTGTCTCTTTAATTACTCTAAAAATGTCACACTCTTCCTTTAACAGCTCTTAAAACTTGATGTAGTACTGTATGAAACTTTTTGGAATCTCACTCTGTGTTTCATACTTCTTGTTCAGAAAATGCATGTTGATGTAAAATATGTTGTTCTTTTAACTTTTAAGTGAATTAGAGTAACATTTAATAATTGTCTCTGATTTTAGGCCTTTATCCCGCATTATTTTTGTTTTGTTTCTGATTCTTGAGCAAATACCCCTTGCACCCCCACATTCCTACTATTTACTGTTACTTATAAATATTAGCTCCTAGATATATATGCTTTGGAGAAAAAGGGGAATACTATGAGATATCGCAATCTCAGATTTAGTACATATCCCCCCCATTCACACTCTTAATTACACAGTTCTGTGGCTCACAATTAAGCCATCACATTTTCTACAAGTACCTATAATTTCATCATATTTATCTCTTAATACCCTAAAAACAAATATCATGGCTCTTATCTATCCAATTTTGCTATGGAAAATGTTGTGCTCCTTAATCTCTCCTTATTTATCATACCCCTTATTCCTGTCCTAGTCAAAGTCCTCTGTACCCCTTCAAATACTGTGATCTATCTTTTCTTATAAGGCCCTCAGAATGGCACACAGTAGTGTAGTTGCAGTCTGACAAGAGTTTGATATAGCAATAACCCACGCCTGGATGTGGGCAATGCGGGATTTACCCATGGTTGGCGTGGTTTGGTCCCGAGGGCGAAGCCCGAGGGACCAAACAAAGACAACCGTGGGTAAATCCCGCATTACCCACACCCAGAAGTGGGTTATTGCTATTATACTATGACATTATTTAAGAAAAGAAATAATTACTTTTCTTAAATAATGGCATTGTATAATGCCTCTTTGCTGCCCTTCTGCAGCTGTCTGGTATCCGTGGCAGTTCTAATGTACTGCGCATGCCTACGCAGTACATCAGAGCTGTGGCCAAAAGCAACAGAGAAAGCAAGATCTCCGTTGCTTTTTACTGTTTTGCTATGTTAAATGGGTTTAACATAGCGAGACAGCTTTAAAATAAGCAACTCCGGACATCTCCGTTGCTTATTTTAAAGCTGTCTCGCTATGTTAAACCCATTTAACATAGCGAGACAGGTTTAAAAAAAAGGCAACGGAGAAAGCAAGATCTCCGTTGCTTTTTACACACTGTGTCACTATGTTAAAGGAGTTTAACATAGCGAGACAGCTTTAAAAAAAGCAACGGAGATCTCCGTTGCTTTTTTTACACCTGTGTCGCTATGTTAAACTCTTTTAACATAGCGAGACAGTGTTTTAAAAGAGACTTATACTAATGGAAAAAGTCCGGCCGACCGGACCTTTTTCCATTAGTATAAGTCGATTTACAACGTACATGCTGGCCAATCAGTGTGCACGTTTTGGAATATTAATGGGGGGTCATGGTATAATAAAAGGTTTTACCTTCCTGTCTTAGACTTGTTCCCTTAGATATTTACCCTAGCCTTTGGCTAGCTTCTCTGGCTGCCATTTCAGTCCAATACTTATCCCCACAGTAAAACTTCTCACATATTTTCCCAATATGGATTTTTAGGCTGAATCCCTAAAATATGTGTTCTACTCCTTGACTGATACTCCCTGACTGCAGCACTTTATGCTCAGATGGACTAATGTGAAGATGCAAGCATTTATCCATGTCAACAGTCTTCTTAGGTCTCTCTTCAGGCTTGGTCTTCTAATGATCACCCCTCCCCCAGACATGGTGTGATATGCAGAGATTGATTTGATAGTCTATGACTTCTGTGAATCCAGAGATGAGCATATTAAGCAGGGCAAGACCAGTGATTAATATCTGTGGGGCATGATTTGTTTCCACTTTTATTCTCTGAAAGCTGTTCTCTATCATCATCTATTACCTATTGTCCATCCACGTCTGAGTCCATACACATAGTATATTACTCCTCATCAATTGCAGTGCAGTTCAAGTTACAAACCATTCAAATGTAGTTGTACAACCTCTCTGCCAACTCTCTCTCTCTAATGTCTCCTTTTCCTCTTACCATGTTGGGACTCCTCTCAGTACAGCCCATCTCCATGTACTTCTGAAGGGATTAACTTTTCTATTCTTCATGCTCTCACCTTTGTGTCTCAACTTACCTCTTTCACTGCCAGCATCCCTCCCTCTTTCAGGGAGATCTGAGGTGGTACACTACTACAAATAGTTTATAGCCCAGAGAGGAAAATAAAGATATTTCCTAATGTTCAGCTGATATGGTGGCAATATGTGATTCAGAAAGCAGGGAACTGGAGACATATTTTCTGGATCTGTCCAGGCTGTAACAGGCTTGTAACAGATTTAATAGCCCTAATTAAAGAAGCCACAGAAGGGAGAGTTAAATTACAGAAACAGATTATTTTTAGGTGCATTAAAGCAGGAAGAAGGAGGCAGTAGGCTTAGGGAGGTGGTGTGGATAATAAATTTAGGTGGAAGTAAGGCATAACCAGAAATTTGAAGAAACTGGAAAATGTATCTGTAAGAGAGGTAAGAAACATGTTAAAGGAGCTATGAGATGAAGAAGAAAGCTGGTGGACTTTAAAAGGAAAAATAAATTCCAAGCAAGATCGATATACTGGCTGCAATAATTAGTTAAAGGAAAGGGGTGACTAGACATGAGGATGATGATAAGAGGAATGGATTATTGCTGAAGCAAGGGAAATATGTTAATAATATAAATAACTGAGGTGGGGAGGATGCAATGTAAATAATTAAATCTACTCAATGCTTGTCAAAGATACTTTTCTCATGCCTAAATCAAAAGTGGTACAATGAAGAGATAAGCATTTTGATATGAGAAAAGGGAATTTTTGGCTTTTGGATCTCATTATAAAGTAAGAACATCAGCAAATCTTAATTTACAGAGATATGAAAAAATATGGGGAAAATATATTGTACCTCCTACTGTTTGGCTGTTGCAGGTGTAACAGTGAAATTTAAGTTTTTCTTTTGTTTTATCATTTTTTTCTTTGAACTCTGTTGAAAATAGACTGGCCAGACCCTAGGGGTAAAGATTTTTCTGCATCAAGTTGCATATGGTTTGTATGTTATTTTTTGTAATTTTGTAAAGTTGCAAATGGTTTTCTAATAAAATTGTTGAGCAGTAAAAAAAAAAAAAAAAAGGTGAGGATAAGGAGCCCACAAAGAAGGTTACGTAATCTCAGAGAACTGGATGGGTGTCAATGCTTTCAATTTAAAAGTCAGTAATACCCTTGCTGATTGCTGGAAGAAATAATTCTGAGTACAACAAAAAATACAAAGGAACAAACAGAGACATTTACAGTAACATCACAAGAGGAGCAGATATTCCTTCTGTTCAGTAAACTGTTGTTTGTATCAAGCAATGGATAGCTATGGCTGAGTAACAAAGAAGAAATCTAGAGAACCTATGAGAAAGAGCACAGGACATCAAAGAAGAGCGATTGACAATACAAATAGAAATAAAGGAGAAGCATGGCATGGTTTTGGTAATATAGAAATGGATTCAGTGGCTAACTAACAAAATAGATGGCATGGAGAGCAGAGGGAGGAGAAGCAACATACAGGTAATAGGCATATTAGAAAGGCCAAGAAAAAATGGCAGCCACACATCAAGTGACCACAAACCAGAATAAAAATGTGCAAATGAATCCCATTGCATCCAGAAAAATGTTGCTAGGATATTGATTAAAATAATCAACTTTAATGTACTTTTACATGATATACAAATATGAATTAAAAATGTATATATATATATATATATATATATATATATATATATATATATATATATATATTGTTTAGGATGTTTTCACTAACTAATATACATTTTTAACAAATTTTAAAACAAAGTATATTCATATTTGTATATTTTCATGATAATTTATGCATATGTATAGTTAGGGTTTATTTTGTATAATAATTGTTTTGTTTTTTTGGTTCATTCAGTCTTAGTATCAGCTGATGGTTTAGTGTGATTTGGTTATTCTGATAGGTTGATTGACTAATTAATTAATTTAAGCTGACCAATAAAACAGCCTAGTATTTTTGAGGATATTGTATTTATTGAGGTTTAATATGTTTTTGTTCAGTTCTGATGAAGTCATAGCAGAAGGGACAAAAGTGCTTAACTTGTTATTGTATATCTTGTAAAAGTGCCTTAAATTGGATTATTTTAATCAAATTCCTAGTGACATTTTTCTGGATACAGTAGAATTCCTTTGTACATCTTTTTTCTGGTTTTTGGTCGCATATTGGAAAGGGTGCAAGACATGGCACTGGAAGGGCTTTTATGTAATTTAATGGGAGCAGACTAAGTGTCAAGGAGAGTAAAAGCCCAAAGACTGAAAGGATTGTAAAAGGTAGCAAACAGGGGAGAGACGTGATGAGACTAAATGAATGTTCTAATGTGTATCTACTCATTCAAGGGAAAAGAGGATATATTGGTGCCAGCTAGGGTGCCAAGAATAATACTATATCAGGGAATGTTTGTAAAGATAGTAGAAGACGTTACAGAAAATCTCTTAAAGCAATGAAAAGTCTTTCTATTGAAAATACAAGAATGCAAAAAACAGGGGATCATAGTGAAGATGTGTTACTGTCTGTCCTGATGGTCATGTAGAGAGGAAAAAGAAGATGAATCTATAATGAGAAGTAAGAGGGAGAAAGACAGGTAGAGGGGTACAACAAAAATTTAAATCTCCAATTGGAAATGGAATGTCAGATAAACTGAAAGAGACAGAGACAGGAGAGGTACAAAGTACAAGGCAGGATACTGAAGAGCAAGTCCTTATGAGTTAGGAAAGCAACGTTGGGAGAGCTGGACAACCAATGTTAACAGAATAAATATTACCATAATGGCGAGCAACAAAGAAAATATGAATTTGGAGGTTATAAAATAGAAGCAGAGACACCACGACAATGTCAGTAATGGAGGCAAAGGGAACAAGCAAGTTCAGCAAGTAGTTATCCGGGAAATAATAGAAAAAGAGGAATTATGAACAAAGATGGGGACAGGAGCAGAAATAGTGAGAGAGACAATAAAGGGACATAAGCAGATGCAGGCATTAACTGGCTCTGGTAACTTGGATGAATTCTACTGTTCCTCGGAAAGGCTACAGAAACTAAACAAACTGGAAAATAAGAGCATAAAACAGAGAACAATACAGCTGGTGACAGGATCACTGGAATGAGAGATAAGAGAGGAGGATGGCAGGAAAGAGGAAAGAGTTGAAACAGGAGGGCAGATGATGTCATATGAATGGAACATACTCAGGTACTCTTTTTAAATTCTTCTTAATGTCATGCAGAGCAACACAAAAGGCTGACAGCCTGCAGTGCAGTAAACTCTTATTTGATGTGTGTAAGGTTGCACACAGGGGTGGGGCAACAATGTGATGGCATACAGAATGCAAAAAAATAAAATGTAGAGTAAAGAGATATTAAAAGACAGTAATGATATAACAGACAAGAGGAAGAATGAAATAGAAAAGTACATGGGGAATGGAGGGGAATAAATGCACAAGAACATGGTATATGAAAGGAAGTTTATGCAAAATATACAAATACAAATATTTTGACCATCAGTTCTGGGTGAAGTCATCTGTAACCAGGTAGACAAAAATAATTCAACAGCAAACCAGGTATTCAAAATAATTCAACAACAATAAGAAGAAGCAAGACACATAGAAAGTGCCCTCAAAAACTTATTAACAGTTATGCAATTTTTATTACTCCTTCTTGTGGTTAGTTCTCTTGATATAAATACAGTGTCTTTACTAATATAATAGGGACAGAAAAGGCATAACTGTTTTAACCATAAAGTCAAGTACATACACATGTAAGCTGATCTACAGTATCTTTGACATGAAATTATGTTTTGAGATGATGAAAACAATTAAAAATACATATTTCTAGAAAATACTATGCTGATTGGGTTCTGCATCACATTTATTTTTGTAGTGGTTAATTTTTATCAGTTTGTTAATTATGGATAGCACAAAGAATAAAGACAATAAACTGTTAAGCAGCTAATTCTTGTAGTCTAGGAGTTGATTGTTTTAGCCTCCATTTGCATACTGTATTGGTCATGTTTGGATGCATGTTTGTTTTACAAATAATTGCATTTCCTGGTTTACTCATCATGATAAAGTTGCAAATGATTTTGCAAAAAAAAATGAAGATTATAGTGTGATTTTTAATTTTTTAATTTCACAATTTACTCATTTTTTCTCTATAACCAGCCCCACTAAATGATGTCATAGTATGTATTGATCAATTATTTGCATACAGCTGCAATATATCGTGGGTATTCAAAACAACTTACCTCTATAGAGGAGTTACTTCTTACTTATGTTGTGGTCTCACTACTACATTAGCATGTGCAAATTTTCAGTGTGTGGTGTTCCACCTGCAAGAAATACTTGACAACATGTCTTTCTAGGAAGCAAGAAACTACTTCTGATGCATTTAACATGAAAATGCAGTAATCTTTACATTAATATAGGTAGTGAGACATTATGGATTCAGGCTTTTATGCTGTCATGGCAGGGATTTTCATCTGTGAGGAAAATATTCAGTGGGCAATCATTACCAACAAAATAAAATCCAACAACAATGCACTTTTTGCATCATGACCTTTATAATTTGGTATTGTATATGGTAAGGAGGTTATACCTAACTCCAAAGGTCTGTTATTTACATTTGGTTTAAGACATGATCAATACATATTAAGAATATTAGTGATGGACGTAAAAAGCCAGCAAATAAGGGAAGGAGAAATTTACAGAAGATTCCTCAAAACAATCAGTGGGGTCCTTAGAGTGGCAGAAATGAAGGGACAGACCTTAAAAACATACAGGAGCTAGGAAAAAAGTATGGAGGTTCTACAAGAGGCAGGTAGGCAAGTGGCACACTGTGAGATACAGGAGGGGGTGTGGAGGAACATGGTGGGAGACAGAGAGGAAAATTATATGACTAGTCATTGCTGGATATCTGGTACACCTGGTTAGGGAATGCACTTGCATGTATATGTAAAGATACCTAATAAAATAATAATAAATACATTAATTAATAAAGCATGAGTTCTGGGTCAGGAATGAGACTCCAGCTTTACATCTGTGTAAAGCCATAGCAAACATTTATTAATGTGCAAGCACATTGAAATTATATATTTTATGTCCAGGCTGAATTGCTTTAAAGTGTTTACCACATTACTTTTATAGTACAGTTTTTACGGTAGATAAGAAACCAGAGTTCTCTGCACACATGTGCAATTATTGCCATCTAGTATCTTTCTTGAACATAGTGTATGTTGGGCATATTGGTAAAGCAGCTCATTTTCATATACCTGTATATGAGTATGTATGTAGATATTAAATCACTCTTAATATTTATGTCTGTTTTGTGTTGTGGAATAAAAGATGGAGGCTTCCACTCAATAGTTTTCTACTGAATATGGCATTTAGCACAGAGGATTAAGGCAATACTCTGTTAATGAGCCACTTCTTGTGAAGCAAGGTTTGAGTCCCATAGACTCAGTTTGACTACTGTGTGACTCTGAACAAGTATCTTAACCTGACAGCATGTTCCAGGGCTGAGTTTGCAAAAGTTTCATGTGAATCAGTGGCCTACCACTTTAGAGGATGAGTATGACATACTGGGATTCAAAGCAAGAAATGTTATTTAAATGCAAAACATTATTCTTACATTGTGGAAACAGATGATGAGACTGTATCCAGAGAACGTCATGCAGTCTAGAAGGCATCCACTTCTGCAAGTACAAGAATAAAACATAATGGGGAGAGTACAGTGAAAGGTAACAGAAATGGAACAGTCTTGCAGAAGCCATACAGAAGAAAAGGAAATTACAGAACTGCAGGGAAAGATAGCAGGTTGGGAGAACCATCAAATAATTAGGAAGTAAACAAAAGGAATCTGCAAAGTTCAAGACAGCACAAATGAGTTCAGAATCATAAAACAACAAGGAACATATTTCAAGAATGCTATGATTCCTCACTATCAGAAATAGAAATATTCTTTTCATACAACAAGTACAAAGCATGGAGCAGCTGATGACTTTATAAAATCAAAAGCAGAGGAAGCATTCAGGGTACGAAATCACACACATGAAGCTATCTGACTGTTTGTCGTCTGTCACATTGTTTTTGCAGTCAGCGTCCTGGACTTTACATTACCTATTTTAAGTTATTTGATATGGTTTGAGGGCATAGGATGCTGGATCCTCTGTTTTGTCACTATACCAAAATTAAATTAATGCTGTATTTTTCGAAGTGGAGGAAAGAAAAGGTTCTTCACATCACCCGTGCTATGAGTCGGCCATCTGTTGCAGTGCTTGTATCCTGCAGACTCATCAGCATCCCGGATGTGTTAAATGACACCTTAACCACTGCCAGTTACCCATGTTTGGGTTTACAAGGTGGAATGGGAATTATTTTATTATAACTTGATAGCATGCCAAGCTTTTGTTTTAATGGTACTCAAACAGGAATCTTGCACACCCATTCACAGAGTTTATTTATTCACTCAGGAGGTAGACTGTCTGAAGTTCACTTAACTGATGAACTCTATAAGTACACCAACTGTCCTACCCCTGGAGTGCACTTAAGTGACAAACTGTATAAGTACACCAACTGCCCTACCCCTGGCATGCACTTACCTGATGAACTGTATAAGTATACCAACTACCCTAGCATGATTGCTTTCTGTGAATGCCAAAGATTTTATTAAAAGTATTACCGCTACTACCCATTCAAAATTCATACATCTGAACCTCTTAGCATAAAAAATCTGGAAAAAGCCTAAAATAATGGGGAGGGGGGGGGCAAAGGCCCAAAAGTAGGGACACACTTTAAATATTGGTCTTATAAACTTTGAAGGTTGCTAAACTAAGAGGTTTTGTGTTAACATGCATTTTCTGAAGGATATGAAATTTGAAACTCAAATGCATGTCATTGTGTAGTGTCTTCAATCGACAGTGATTTGCCAGAAAACTATAAAGTGTATGACAGACCAAAATATGAGGCAAAAATCTGGACAGTTGAGAGGTATGTCAGCAGTAGTGGGCATATCTATTAGGTACCTTCTGATTTGTTTCTTCCATTAGGATATGCAACTGGTCAGCTGCAGCTTTTGGCCTTGAATTGTATTCTGAGGTGAACAATTTTCAAAAACTGTAAGAGTTTAAGAAATGGTTATTCTGACTAATATATAGTGAGTGCACTAAACTAAAACATTATTATCACAGCATCGCCTGATTATCCCTGACAGTATGTAAAGAAGTCCAGTGATTTTTGTTGATGACTGCACCTACTTTTTTCAGTATTAGTTTGTACATTTTCAAGCACAGTCTGATACATTCTTCTTTGCATTAAGATAGACTAATAGTGAGTGGCAATTTCCAAGCACTATTTTATAAATTCAGAGATGAAAATGCACATGCTGTCTTTACATGTTTTGCACGTTATGCACATTGCAAGTGAGTGGAGTTCAGAAGATGATGGACCAATTAAAGACAACAAAGATAAAAGACAAATATGGCGGTAATTTTGATATTAGATTTACTTAAGTGAGCTTAAAATTTCTGCATCATTTTCAAACTGCTTTTTTCCCCTTCCTTAAATCATTTTCCAGCTATTAAGGAGACACTAACTTCATTCAGCTCTACAACACAGCACCTTCAAAATGCCTTATGTAGAATTACCACTAAATTATCACTGTTTGTATTGTGGTGTTATTTCAATCAAAACACTATTTAATTAAGAATGTCTCATGAAATTCATAAATACACATCACTGAATTTTGATGCTGTAGTACAAAATAATGTGGCGGCAGCTTTGAGAAGTTCATTTATGTTAGACCAAGGTACAATTACAGAGACATTGGGCAGGATTCACGATGGCTTGCACTGAGTCTAAGAGCCGTGTAAGACTCCATGCAGCCATCGCGATCCAGGAACAGCCCGAAATCCCATGTAAGAGAAAGCTAAAATGACTCTTACATGGGCAGGGCGTGGATATGCTAATCACCCCACTTGCAGCCGAAAGGCATGCAAATGAGGTAGATTAGCGATCCACGAAGCTCAAAGCAGCCCGTGTAAGAGTCGTGTTAGCTGCAGAAATGTACTCAGTTGACAACTGAGTACGTTTCTGCAAATAACACAATGGATCCATGTCAGCTTCAAATAAAGAGTGCATATGTGTCAGGCAGCATGCCAATGGCCAAATATGTGGCCATTGGCAAGGTACCCCGATGCAAATATGAGAAAATATTTTTTTTTTCGGCGATCGCCGATGTTTAAACGCAGCGCAGCCCCGCGCAAACGGGCTGCGCTACATAAAACATAAAAAGTAAGGTTATAAACCCACAAATGTGGGTTTTATGCAATGCATGGATATACAATGCAGGGACCAGCAGACCAAAAACAACATGGCCACCGTTTAGTAGTTGCTAAGGGGGGAAGCTGAGTCTAAGACATGTAACTAAGCATTAGTAGGCAATCCTATGTAAATGAGTGTTAGGATACTGAATCCCACTGTCACATAGCAAATGAGCACATTCCGAGTAGTGTAAGAGTTACATAAGGGGGAGGAACAGAGTAGGAGATAGGTGACATCACAGGGGGGAATGGCAGAAAGAAATGCAGTTCATTGGAGGTCAGTGTTATGTGACAGATGTCAGACACATATCATGGAAAGAGGAGTGCCACAAGATAAGCATGGGAAAGTCAAGAAATGGAAGGTGTACACTGTTGCCAACACCAAAGTTCCTTGCTGGGCGTGCATGTGCACGTGTGCACACCAGGAGGTGCGAGTAGGGCAGTGTGTGCGTGTAAGGTAGACTGAGCATGTGGGAGCCTGTAGGCAGACTTGTAAGACTGTTTGCGCTGGTGTGCACGCGTTTTAACCCGAATAAGTAGATTCTAAACCGTGTAAGCATGTGTGCGCGCATGTAAGCCACTGTGAGCGTGTTTCCGCTGGTATGCGCGTTGCTCCCCCCTGAGGAAACAGAAAGGAAAAAGGAAGCAACAGAAATAGTAGGAAGCTAGCAGGGAATACTGCTGGAGCTAGCAGATGAAAACAATTAGAAGCAGGCAATTACACAGGCAGAATACTAGCCCAGCCCAGCACTTAAAATCTGCAAACAGCAGTGCAGTATGATTCTCTCAAGAGACACTGCAAGACAGGAGTAAGCTATTAGAAGTGAAAACTGAAAAAGCTTCACTCAGACCAAAAATGCTAGGGGGCTACCATAGCTGTCATAAGGAGGCATAGGCAACTTGCTGAGGGTGGTGACAATGCAAATGCTGCCAGACAACCCACAGTGAGGAGATGGAGAAGAGTGTACAGGCCCAGGGTCACCTACCAGGGGTTACATGAGCTGGAGATAGTGGAGCACTATAGAGTGGACAGAGACCTCCTGCAGCAAATTGTTGAGCTGTGCAGGCCACGCCTCACACACAGAACCAACAGAGGGGAACCCATCCCAGTGGAAACCAAGGTATGTGTTGGCTTAAGAATACTAGCAACAGGTACCTTCCAGAGACCAACTGGTGATATGATGGGGATCTCACAGGCATCAGCATCCAGGGTACTGCACCAGTTCCTGGATGCCATGTCAGCACATGTCGTAGATCATGTATATTTCACCAATGCCCGTGAGGCATTGGCCAGCAATATGTGTCTTTTCCAGCAAATAGCAGAATACCCTGAGGTAGTGGGTGCAATAGACTGCACGCATATATGCATCAAAGCACCAGCTGGTGAGCGGGGTAGGGCCTACATTAACCGCAAGGGCTTCCCCTCCATCAAGTGCCAGGTCGTGTGTAATGCCCAGGGCATAATAATGAATGTGTGTGCTGGCTGCCCTGGAAGCTACCATGATTCCCATATCTGGCATCTGACGTAGCTGTACCAGACATTTGCCAGTGGGGACATCCCACATGTTCACTTAGTAGGGGATGCTGGATATGCATTGGAGCCGTGGCTGATGACACCCATCAGAAATGCACACACACCTGAACAGGAATGCCATAATGAGGCACACGCACAAACACGAAATGTAATCGAGCGTGTGTTTGGGCTGCTCAAGTCACGGTTCCGGTGCCTGGACACATCTGGTGGAGCCTTGCAGTACTCACCAACTACATGTACCCAAATTGTCATGGTATGTGCTATGCTACATAATATGATTCTGCGAAAACAGCTGCAGCAGGATCAGCATAGGGCTGAGCCAAACAGCCCCCCACCATTGCCAAGTCAATCACAGGCAGAGCGTGACTCAGAGGAGGAACAACCTGAGCCTGCCCCAGTAGGCAGAAGGAGGCGTGCCCAGTATGCCTTGGCCTTGGCAAAGCGGCAACGCACAGCACATACACTGGCTCAGTAGGGACCCTGGAAATGATACCTCTCTCCGACTCACACATATAGTAAAAGGGACGCCTAAGTTGACACAACCTGCTTTCAAACATGTACAGGGAGTGTAGTATGTGCATCCAACATAGGCAGCCCTGCAGCACCACCTGAGGCATGGTTGCCATGTGTTAAGCAATGTAACACCATGTAGTATATGCAAATCTGATGACCCTGACTAACATCCTACCTTGACTAACATCCTACCCTTACCAAGCATGATGCCACAATATGAAGATGAGATGATCAATTGCAATAATTGGCTGAAGTATGGCTGTTAGTCAAAGGGGATCCAATGCATGCCAGCCTGGGATGACATGCTGAGCACGACATGATGCTCCACCTGCTAGGGGTGGTGTGCACCTATCAGTCCTGGCCTTATGGATACTGCAAAGGCTGTTGTTACCCCCAGCGTGCCTTGAATAGGTAAGGCTCCAAACACAAACCCACCTCCATAGGTATCACAAGGGATAAGAACCTACATGTAATGCTACCCAATGCCAGAAGTCTAAACAGCAAGATGCATGCAGTCTAAACTCCCCTCAGCATGGAGAATGTTGATATCTGTTCTGTAACAGAAAACTGGGTCAAGGCTCACAACAGCACCCTAACGCTACCAGGTTACACCTCATACTGTGCTTTACAGCCCCAAAACATGGAACAAGCTACAAAAGGAGGGTGACTAGCAATAATTGTCAAGGATAACCACACCCCCATGTTGGTACCACAACAGGAAGCAGCATGGACTAGCCATGGTCAAGTAACAGTGGCTAAAACTGCCTCCCAGTTTATAGCCTGCTATAGACTACCGTCCTAACACCAGGAACTGCACTTGGCCTATGTTGGAATACATGAATATATCAAGCTCTCCAAACCACATTATATTGGGTGACTGAAAATACCCAAACATAGACTGGGAGCATTATTCTAGCTCCAACACCCTAGGACAAAGGTTCCTAGAATCCATAAACCAAAATGCTGAGGAACAACGTACCACTCCCACAAGAGGGGTAAGCATACTGGATGTGATAATCAGCAACATGGGTACTGTATGGCCAGATGAGAAGTGTATCCCTCACTGGAAAGATCAGACCATAGAGTAATCACACTGGATATACACTTCCCGACCACAGTCCCTGGCCAGAAAACCACAGTGAAAAACATGTGTAAAGCAAATGTTGCACTCCTCCAAACTGATGTGGAATCCAGTAAAGGCCATGTGCCTGTGCAAAATATGGGCCACACCTCAGAACCCGTTATACATGCATTCCATGAACACTGCCAGGAAAGCATGGATTATGCAATCCCAAATAAAACCAAGACACAATACCATACACGCAGGCATCTGGCATGGTGGAACCCAGCCATTACCAAACCATGCAAGAGAATGAGGAAGCTACTACATGATAGAGCAAACCTAAAAAGGGAAGTCATCTCTGATCAGTATTATGGCAATAAAATATGTCCACTCATACAATCCACTAAGGCCAGCTACAACAAGTTGAATCTGTGAATCTTGAGGCAATGTTACACCTGCCCCATGTACAACCCTCTCCTCCCCCCAAGAAATGCAAATATATGTGAGAGATGCAACCATTTATCCAAACCGGAGGCTGAGCTCTCTCAACTCAGTACTGTCAAAACTAGTCAGGAGGAGAAGGTAACCACACACACCACAAACCCAGTCTCACATAGACCTATCACAACTGCAAACCAAAGACATAAACACAGAAAAACATTCCTGGAGGCTCTAATTACAAACACACCACATCAACAGAGGCCTCCAAATCAGACACCCAAGCAACCACTACCTCCAAACATAGCACATGCAACACATAGTACACAAAGCTGGTGTGCCAAACAGTCACAGGCCAGAAGGAGAAACAACATGCCTGATACAGTTGTAATAGGTGACTCCATAGTCAGACACACTGCTGACCCGCTCACCAGACTGAACAAGGGAAAGGGTACAGTAAGCTGCCTGTAGGCTGCTACAATATGCCACATAACACAAGCACGCAGGTCACCCCAAAGCAAGTACAAATATGATGCAGTCATTGTCCATGCTGGTGTGAATGACCTGAGATGTACCTCCCTGGACTACATGAAAAGAGACATAGATGAGCTCTCCGATTATGTAGGCCAGGCCGGTATGACTCTGACTTTGGGCAGCATCCTACCTTCACCAAGAATGATGCCACAGTACAAACACAGAATGATCAGCTCTAACAAGTGGCACAATTACTGGTGTCATTCCAAGGGGATCCAATGTCTGTCCGCTTGGGATGTCATGCCTGACAAGCCACGCTGCTTTGCCAGGCATGGCTTGCACCTGTCACCCCTGGGCGTCTGGATATTGGCTAAGGCTCTTGCCACCTCCATAGAGACTTTTGTAGGCAAGGCTGAAAAGAGTAACCCACCTCCCTAGAAAACATAAGTGGAAAGAAACATAAGGGTAATGCTGCCCAATGCCAGATATCTAAACCTCAAGATGCATGCTCCCAAGGCCCTCCCCAGTATGGAGAACATCGATGTCTTTGCAGTGACAGAAACCTGCAGCAAGGCTCCTGAGAGCACACCAGCACTACCAGGTTATACCTCATATCATGTGTCTTGGCCCCAAAACCTGGAGCAAACCATAAAAGGAGGGGGAGTATCCATATTCAGCAAAGATACCCACACGTCCAGGTAACTGACAATGCATGAAGCATCGGAGACCACCCATGTGCAACTAGCCATAGGCAAAACTGCTGTATAGTCTGTAGCATGCTACAGACCACACTCTCACACACAGGAACCCCACTCAGCCTTCCTGAACACACTGGACAGTATGAATGTCTCACCAAATACCAGACAAGGTACTCACAAATAACCACATAGGTGGTAATCCATTATGTATGGAAGGAGTAATCAGGGACCTAGGGACACAAGTGGACAGTAACCTGTCATGTGACACTCACATTGCCAATGTGGCTAGGAAGACCTGCTATATTGGCCACCTTATCATGAAAGGAATCACATCTACGTCAACAAAGGTCATTGTCCCCCTATACTGTTCTTTTATCAGGCCCATAATTTAGTACAATGCCTCACTTGGGATGTACCTCACCCGACACCTGCAGCAGTTAGAAAGACCTCAAAGGTACCTCACCAAGAGGATAAAGGGTCACAGATATATGTCATATGCTGCCTGGCTGTAGACACCCCAGCTGTATGCAGTCACATACTGCCTACGCAGAGGCATTGTATGCCTCTTGTACAAGGCCATGTCCAACACAGGATTAATGGACATGCTCCACCCCAGAAAACCCAAATCCATCAGAGCTGTGAGAGCGAGAGATGTCAACCTCAACACATAATGAAATAGTATGTGCTGGAGGGACAGATACATAACCCAGAGGCTCCCTACACCCCAGAACGGAATCCCACTCCGTGTTAGGCAGAGCCCCTCACTGACTCTCCAACAGGAATCTTGCCAAGTGGATGGGTGATCGTACATGTACACTGGGGGTCTTCACTGTGTCATGTCTAGACAGAGGCACAATAAAGTAAATCCTAAATGGCCATAATATTCACATAGCAAGGGGTGGCGAAAGCCACAACCAGTCTGGCTAGGCTTATAAATGCCCTAGGGCAGATAGCGTAGTATGACCCTATGAACCTATGAAGATACAAATTGTACAGGACACTAAGTATAATCACAAGGCTTTCTTAACTGATGGTAGGAACCTTGTTGGGAATTCACAGATATGCTCTGAATCACTCAAATAATACAAACAATATACCAAACACACACACATTGCCAACATCCAACCTGACAGGTTCAGTGCAAACTCCCCCCCCCCCCCCAAATGCCAAATATCTATCCCAGCAGAGTGCTGGCCCCCTGACATTGCAGATGCTAAGGTAACAGCCAGCATCTACAAAGCAAAACACACAGCATCAATGGTACGAGATGGTGTCCTGGGCTGAGTCCAACATAGACTCCAAGAAAAATGGAACGCCATATAACACTACTGCTCAATGTCAGCCTTACCACAGGATATGTACCCAAAGAGCAGTGTACAACAACAGTGGTCCTTCTCCACAAAGGTGTTGCCTGAATGGATACTGCAAACTACCACCCCAGAATCCTGGCAAGCTTGGTTTGCAAAGCTATGGGAAGGATCAGCATGTACCTCAGACATAAAGATATTGGGGACCTACTGACACTGCACCCTACCCAGTGTGGCTTTCCTAAGTGCAGATCTTGCCCCTTAAACATGTTTGACTCATTTGAAACAGTCATTAAGGCCATTGATGAGGGGAATGTGGTCCACACAGCCTAGCTGGACCTTGCAAAATGCTTCCATACAATACCCCACGTGTTCATTATAGATAAGCTCACCAGTTTAAATATAAACCCCTATGTCAGTAGAGGGGTTGCAAACCAGCCCAAGGACAGAACTGACATGGTCAGAAATGCTGCAGCCATGTCAGACTACAAACTAGATACAACTGGCATCCCACAAGGCTCGGTCCTGGGACCTCCCTTGTTTGGTATATATGTCCCATAGGTACAGGCCAACATGGAATGACTGTGTCTGAACAAGTTTGCAGAGGACTACAAACTGGCCACCATATCTGACCCTCCAGCTGACACAAGCATCCCACAAAAGGGCCACATAGAAACAGACAACTGGTGCCATAGCCATGTCAGCAAGCTAATTGCAGAAAAGTATATAGTCATCCCCTGTGGATATACAGTAAGTGGTCACCAATTACCACATATGTGTTAACCCATTAAGTACTGAAGAAGTAATAAGAGACCCGGGGACACAAGTTGATAGATAACTTGCATTGGACAAGCATGTGGCTGTAGTGGTTACAGAAACATACCATATACCCACCTAATCATGAAGGTAGTCAGATCTAGATCAGGGGAGGTCATTGTGGCTCTGCAGTTATCCTTCATCAGCCTCACAATTGAGTACAATGGCCCCCGTGGGATGTACCTCCGCAGACACCTCCATCAACTGGAAAGACCCCACAAGTACCTCACCAGGAGTATCAAAGAGCTCGAACAGATGCCATGTGTTGGCTGATTAAACAAATTGCAGCCTCACAATTGAGTACAATGGCCCCTGTGGGATGTACCGTAGCAGACACCTGCAGCAACTGGAATGACCACACAAATACCCCACCACAAGGATTGCAGAGCTGTAACAGATGCCATGTGTCGCCTGAGTAAAGTAACTGCAGCTCCACACAGTGCCATACTGCCTGGCTGGAGGTGAACTGTGCCTGATGTTTAGAGCCATGACCAACCTGGTATCAATGGACATTTGGCACCATGTAAACTCTGAATGCTGGTGACCTATGCAGCTGACAGGCCTGAACCCCAGAACAGACATAAACAGGACATGCTGTACTGATTGGTCCACAACCCAGAAGCTCACTCCACTCATGACTAAACTCCCACTACAGGATATCCAGGGAGTCCCTCAGTGACTGTCATCCAGAGGAATCATGATGAATGGATGGGAGATGGCAGGTGTACCCTGGATATAACCTGTATGTCATGGGTAGACAGAGGCACAGCACACTAACCGTGACATATGTCATGGCAAACACCAGTAAATGTGTGTTGAAGGACAAACACTCTCTGACTAGCATTACAAATGGACTAGGGCACATGGCCATTGTTTGTCACTGTCCACACAAGTTGTGGAATACAATAACAATGTCGGACAATCATGTACTAAGCTGTCCATATCTGAACAAAATGCAACATGGTCATATCTGCACAACTGGCCCTCAACCAGTCTGGTGTGCTCACTATAAACATTACAAGCAGTGATAGGACTGAAACCGATCATACTGTCCACCACAGTGAAAGTTTTGCACCAGTACACTATACAACAATACAACTGTTTGGTGAGCAGGAAAGGATGATGACAACTGTATGCAAACTATCCCATGGCGACCCTGCAGGCACAGCATAATGCCTGTTAGGTTCAGACACACAGCAATTGGGCAGTAAGAACACAACCTGATATCCAACACTCAACTGTACATGTGATATATAGATGGCGTCCACACACAAACAGAAATGTGGTGGTCCACAGATCCAAACATAAGGAAAGGTCACACTGGGCATGCTCGCACACTTAGATAAATGAGATGTGGCAGTCAAGAAGCCATACAGACTGTGAACTGGGCATGCTCACACACTTAGGCCATGTCACAGTTCAGCAGTTGCACACACATATCTGGCATTTCTATGTGTTACCACAGGAACCTCCCACAATACAGACATCTGCCCAGTGCACACAGGGAAGTTACAACAGAGACACAAGTAAAGTACTGGATCCCACTCATATGCAAACATCTCCCACAATACACATGTTGTTTATAGAGATAGGGAAGGCTATGGCAATAAAGACCCACAAACAGTATATGAGCAACAGATACGTGCATCTGACAGATAAACATATGGCTGTAGAGTGCAATACCTGACCGTTGTCCCTAGAGAATACAGAAGGCTATCCACAGTGTATTTGGCATCTGCCTCCACAGTACAGTAGGCCACTGTGCCTGTGCAAAGTTAATGCATAGATATGCTCTCCCCCTTACTGATGGATAGTAACAGATGTACATACCTCTTCATCCATAATGATGTCAGCACACTATACATATGTCAGGAGCAGAAATTATACCCAGTAATGTGAATAGCGTGCTCCGCTACTGCGTCTCTAACCAGTGTCATAATCTAGGTAGGGGTTTGAATCCTGCAAGTGCCCAGTGTGTGACTGTGTATGGGAGAGTAGTATGTGTATAAGAAATGTCCCTTTTGGCAACTTTTACTACACAAAACATGCTGCATATTCCACTGTCTAAACACTGATGATGTCAGCACCCTAGAAGTACAGCAGGAGAAAGCAATCCCCCCAGTAATGCAAATAGCGCGCTCTGCTAATGTATCTCTTGCTAGAGTCATAACATAGTTAGGTAGGGGTTTGAATCCTGCAAGTGCCCAGTGTGTGTGTGTGTGACTGGGTATAGGGGAGTAGTGTGTGCAATTCCATGTGTATGCGAAATGTCCCTTTTGGCAACTTTTACTACACAAAACATGCTGCATATTCCACTGTCTAAACACTGATGATGTCAGCACCCTATAAGTACAGCAGGAGAAAACAATGCCCCCCCCAGTAATGCAAATAGTGCACTCTGCTAATGCGTCTCTCACTAGAGTCATAACATAGTTAGGTAGGGGCTTGAATCCTGCAAGTGCCCAGTGTGTGTATGACTGTGTATGGGGGAGTAGTGTGTGCAATTCCATGTGTATGAGAAATGTCCCGTTTGGCAACTAGTACTACACAAAACATGCTGCATATTCCACTGTCTAAACACTGATGATGTCAGCACCCTATAAGTACAGCAGGAGAAAGCAACACTCCCAGTAATGCAAATAGTGTGCTCTGCTAATGAATCTTTCACTAGAGTCATAACATAGTTCAATAGGGGTTTGAATCCTGCAAATGCCCAGGGTGTGTGTGACTGTGTATGGGTGAGTAGTGTGTGCAATTCCATGTTTATGAGAAATGTCCCTTTTGGCAACTAGTACTACACAAAACATGCTGCATATTCCACTGTCTAAACACTGATGATGTCAGCACCCTAGAAGTACAGCAGGAGAAAGCAATCCCCAAAGTAATGCAAATAGCGCGCTCTGCTAATGCGTCTCTCACTAGAGTCATAGCATAGTTAGGTAGGGGTTTGAATCCTACAAGTACCCAGTGTGTGTGTGACTGTGTATGGGGGAGTAGTGTGTGCGATTCCATGTGTATGAAAAATGTCCCTTTTGGCCACTAGTACTACACAAAACATGCTGCATATTCCACTGTCTAAACACTGATGATATCAGCACCCTAGAAGTACAGCAGGAGAAAGCAATCCCCCCAGTAATGCAAATAGCATGTTCTGCTAATGTGACTCTCACAAGTGATCTAACATAGTCAGGTAGGGGTTTGTATCCTACAAATGCCATGTGTAATTGTGTCACACAGTTTGTCCATGTGTGTGGGGTGTTGTTCCCAATATTGCACGACATACATTATATCAGTAATGTCAATGCACACATGATGTATGTGTGTGCCACCTACACATATGTACCTGTGAACTGCTAGAGTTCCCATGTCTGAAGCCTGCCCCATGTGAATACATGGAATATGCATCAGACAACTGTATGACTGGGGTGTTCTGTGCAGGGGCTGCATGTGGTATGTGACTATACAGTGTGGGTTGTAGATGGTGTCATCCCACCAGCAAGGGATACATGATTGGTCTGGAGCATATAGTCCACATGTTGGTGATGAACAGGTGCAGCATGTTGTCACCACTTGTGGGAGTGGTAAGTTGTTCCATAGCAATGCAGGTAATGAATGATAAGACACATTCAGATAGGGTCTTGCAGCTAGAATAATGCTCACACTGTATGTTTGGGTAGTTGCAGTACAACCATATAATTGTGTGTGTAGAGACCGTCATATTCCCAGTGTTGTCAGGAAGGCCAAGTGGGTTTCCTGGGTATGGGAGTGTGGTGTGTGCCAGGCTATGAACCTGAAGGCAGTCTAACCCACTGTGTGTTGCACATGGAGAGGCTCTGATGTTTTCTGCAGTGCCACCAACATGGGGGTGTGTGTATCTGAGGTGCCTTTGGATACATCCCCCCTGTTCTGTTTTGGAGCATGTGTTGGGGATGACAAGCATGGCATCAGGAATGACCTGGCACTGATGGTGTGCACCTGGGATCCTAGTACCAGGGGTCTTTTACTGCACGGATATTGCTTTACCCCATGCTAAGGACAGTTTCCACTGCATGCATCTTGAGGTTTACACTGCTGCTGTTCAGTAGCATTGCTATTAGTGTCCCATCCCGTGTGCTACCTGTGTAGGTGGCTATGTAATGTCAGCCTTGCATACAAAGGCAGTATGTGTGTAGCAACAGCCTCTGCCAATATACAATGGCCCATGGGTGACAGGTGCAAGCTGTCCCATGCAAAGCAATGTGGCATGTCCAGCATGTAATCCCACACTGACAGGCATTGGATCCCCTTTGGAT
Source organism: Protopterus annectens (assembly GCF_019279795.1). Taxonomy (NCBI): domain Eukaryota; kingdom Metazoa; phylum Chordata; order Ceratodontiformes; family Protopteridae; genus Protopterus; species Protopterus annectens. The sequence goes on from NC_056728.1 coordinate 711,500,145, forward strand.
GTCACTGAAAGATATGTTAAGTGCAGAAACCGATGATCCTGTCAACATATTGTGGCAGCATTCATGGTGAGGATGAGATGCTACCCAAAGCCAGGGTCATACCAGCCTGTGCCACAACCTCAGAGAGCCCCTCCATGTCCCCTAACATGTAGTCCAGGGAGGTGCGTCAGAGGTCATACACACTGGCACAGACAATGACTGAGTCATACTGCTACATGCCTTGGAGTGACTGCTTTGCTTGTGTTATGTGGTGGATCATAGTGCCCGATGGGCAGCTCAGCGTGACCATCACCTTGTCCAGCCTGGGAGCAGGACCACCGTGTACGTGTTAATAGAGGTACCTCATACAACCGTAGCAGGTGTGTTGTCTAGCCGTATGGCCTGACACTGTTAGGCACACAGGCTTTGTGAGCTATGTGTCGCATGTGCTCTGCTCTGGCATAATGTTTGCTTGTGTGTCTGCTTTGCAGGTGTCAGTTGCTCAGGCAGGATGCTATTCTGAGAGCCCAATAATGTACCTGTGTGTGTCTGTGTTTGGATTGTGGTCGTGTCAGGTCTATGGGAGACTGGTACTGTATTCACTGTAGTATCCCACTCCACCTGACAGGGAATGCCAGTGCTGTGTAATCAAAGCTTAGCTCCCAGTTTGGCTATGTGGTTGCATCTCTCACATGTGTTGTACATGTATGGGAAGGGGAGAGAGTTGTCTGTGTACATGAGGCAGCTGTAACATTGCCACATGACTCACAGATTCACCAACTGGACCTGAGAGTAGATCGACAGGTGACCTTTGCACGTGCTACCATAGCATTGTGACTCCCACACTAAGTAACGACACATAGGGCCAATGGGGAACAAGGTACTCAAGGTGACTATATGAGGGTGTAGTGCTCCTGAATTGTTAGTGTTGGCATATATGAATAAGCTGTCTTGAGCAAATGTGAGGTACATCATATGCAATGTGTACAGGCAAGCTACATGCAAACAGGTCAAACAGTGACGTTCTGTCAAGTGACACATGGACATCAGTACAGTAAGCAACACAGATGTCACTAGGGGTCCACAGAGGCACTGTATATCTGCACCATAGTGGAATCAGTGTTTCAGGAACATAACAGGCTAACATGCATACAAACAAAGCTACAGTCAGCAGGCCTGTATGTAGACTATGCTACAACAAACAAGGTGTACGACTTCCAGTATGTAACAGTGCATATATGCAGGCACTCTAAGCCAGTACCCAGACATTCCCAGGTCAGATGGGCTGGGTCCAGACGCAACCCCCACAAGTGTATAGACCACTTACCTTTGTAATGTTGAATAACTGGCCTGATACCCAAGTGCTCATACCTGTAATAATACACATGTCAAATAACAGACACTGAGCCCTCACTCAGCAGTTCCAGACGTAGTATAATGTATGCTGCCTGTCCTGGCATCACAGTATCCTTGACATGTATGGACACTCTCCCTCCTGTCATAGTTAGTTCTGTGTTTTGGTGCTGTTATGCATGGTATGAGGTGTGACCTTGTAGTGCTAGTGTGCTCTTGTGAGCCCTGAACCTGCTGTGTAGTACTGCACAGATATCAACATCCTGAAACATCTGCATTGCAGAGTCGTGTGTGGACAGCATGAAACTCACAGTTGACATGGCCATCATTGAGTATCAATATGTACATTGTTGTATCCCCTGTGCTACCTATGTAGGTGGCCATCCCTTCACAGCCTCACCACCAGTATGCAAAGATGTGCAGACAGAACACTGCGGTAATTAGTATGGGTGTACAAAACAATACAATGACATTCATACTGTAACTGCATCAGGCATGCTGGTATATACCCACAATACTATAATTACACTGTACTGTTGTCAACATCATACTATTACAATACATCTATGTAGTCACCCTGTGCATCAGCACCATGTTAACCTGTTCCTGCAATGATCTTACAGATTGCAGGAGGTGGCACAGTTTTATCATATGCACAGGGTGTGTACCTGGTATGCCTGAGTCTGCCACTGATACAACCAATTGACATGTCTGTGTGTGTGTGTGTTGGTGAGGGACAGCAGTACAAGATGGGGCAATGTTGATGCAGTGTGTGCGTGTATGCGGTAGCTCTAGGTGTTATCACTTTGCATGTGTGTATGAATGAACACAGTCCCACCTCATGGCTGCCATATACAGGTGTTTGTGGACAGCCGCAGACTGTACCTGCCAGGACATACAGATCACTGTCTGTGGCCACGGACACAGTACCTGTGCCTGGCAGGGGTGCTACAGACCGTATCAGATACCAATCCAGACTGGGTACTGTCATCAGAAGCAGGTGTTCGTTGACTGGAGACAGGTCCCTGTTGGGACTGTCCAGCGCCACGTGCACATGGTCTCCTGGGGCAGTCCGATGACAGCACAGACCCAGCATTGCTGGGGCTGCTGCTGGCACTATGTGAGTGGCCGTGGCCCTGTTGTCATCCGTGACGGCTGCCAGCTGCTGCTGTTGCTGGCATACGGCCACGTCGACGCCTCAACCGTCCACCATTGCCCTGGCTCATGGACATATAGTTGTGGAACAGATCTAATGTATCCCCCCAACGTCTGTCAATGACCTCGGTGAAGTTGCGGATGGCAGCCGCAACATCACGCATACTGTCACTCATGGCTGTGCGACATGCTCTCAGCTCCCTCAGACCCTGTCTGGTGTACCGTTCCATACGTGACTGTGCCTGCATTACAGCCCAGAACATAGCTGAGGTTGAAAGACCTCTGTGGGCATGTCTGACAGGGGCAGTACGCCCACGGATGCTCCCACGAGAACCCATGGACGTCTGCCTTTGCGGTACCGTGTCAGGGCCCTGGCCATGGCTGCAGTGTGGGGATATATGTGCCACCGGTACCACATTACCCTGGTCAATGCCCACTGTATCCTGTCCATCACCTAGGGACATTGGTGACAAAGGATGTATTGGCAGGATGACTGTGCGCATAGATGGGGTTGACAGCTGTGTAGTGTCAATTGGCTGACCAATGACGGACCCTGACACACCTACCTGTGCCATTACACAGGTATCATCATCACTATCCACAGCAGCTGATTCAGGTTCCCTGCTGCATGACACCAGAGCAGCACCAGAACCTGTGGGAGTAAGACAGGAAACACAGTTTACAATGTGTACACCATGCCACCACTGATGCACATATGCACACATGCACACATGCACACATGGGCACATGGGCACATGCACACACGGGCACATGCAAACATGCACACATGGGCACATGCACACATGAACACATGCACACATGCACACATGCACACATGGGCACATGCACACATGCACACATGCACACATGCACACATGGGCACATGCACACATGGGCACATGCACACATGCACACATGCACACATGGGCACATGCACACACCTCAATATATGAGATATCAACCCACAGATACAAACACACCTGCAATCAAACACATTGCACTACTGCTTCAGCCTATTATTACTATTAGTATACAGAGTAGTGAAGGTAATGGCATTACACACTCACCAGCATGGATAGGCTGCCTTGCTGTTACACCAGAGGGACCTGTGGAAAAGAGACATTCATTGTCAGTGGGCACAACTGTGCCATTGATACTGTGGGCATGTTACAGTTCAGTAGTGCAACAGTTAGCTTCCACAGGTGTACTGCAGATAATGAGGTTATCACTAATGCACAATAATTACCAAGATAACAGCTACAAATCGAGGACACACCACACACATTCATAACCTAACAGAGTACAGAATGGTCACTATACACATGGCATGCTACCTGCACACTCTGTGTCCTGCTGCTGTGTGGCTCCAGCCTCCATCATTACACATGTATGCTGTTGTTGTTGCTGCTGTGCTGGAGCCACAACACTCAGGAGTAGTCCCTCCAGTCTGGTGAGGGGGGGATGTCTAGCCACCCCACCACCTGTGGCAAGCTGCTGCCTGTGGATATCCGACGCACGCTGACGGACATTTCTAATTAAATCACTGCAGTGATGGCGTACCTGCTCATATGTCCGGTTATGTGTGCCTATGTCATTTACCCGATGGACCAGGTCTTGTCACAGTGCAGCCCTCTCCTACTGGTTCTGGCTGGTGCGGGGAAAGAGTACAGTGAAATCCCGCACCAGGCTCTGGTGTATCTCCTCCTCTTCTGCAGCGGAGTAGACTGGGTTCCTTTGGTGAACCATGTCCCTGAAAGGGAGAAGGGAAATATGTCAGCAATATCTGTCAGCAGACTATAGCACACATAATACACATTATACTTGACTGCAGTGATATAACTTAGGCACCATATATAGCATCTGTCTGTCTATTGGGGGATACACATGTACATGACCAGATATCAGTGCTCATCCAACAACTGTGCAACAGTACCTGGCACACTCCATACAACAGACTAGTATACTGCAGCAGTCAACGCACTGTTTCAGGTACAATACATGACCCCACACCGGGGGTTTGAATCAAGGTACTGTATGGGGAACATTATCAGCCCATGCACTGCACACAATGCACGTTACATATTTCACTGGTACTGCACACTACTCTTACTTGCCATAACCCTACCTACACCACAGTGACATACAGGGTAACACAGCACAACATATGGCAATGTAGTATGTGTTGATTGCAATACCCCACACACCTGTCTCTGGCCTCACACCATGGACACACACTACCATGACAGACAGACAGTCATGGTGAGCAATCACACCAGTACACAACAGGCACCCAGTCACTAGCACACTCATTCCATCTCACATATTCAGTTTGCAATGTGTTAATGGGTGCGCATTGCGTCCTAGGTAGGTAGTGTGCTTTTGGCCCTGGGCCTACAGCAGCATACTGTTATGCTATCCTGCCCCTTGTGACACATGTGTTATGATCATACCTGCTCCTTACAAACAGTTACACAGGGTGACTCATATGGCATATTACCTATCAGCATAACATTCAGCAGGGGTATGTCTGACATCTACTCATGGGGAGGCTTGCTTCTTAATTCTGTGTGGTCTACTGCAGGATATGTCATATCTGTGGGTAGGGTCCCATACCTCCACCATGTGCTCTATACTGCAGTGACAAGGATGACAGATGTAGGTAATATGTGTTGTGGATGTTGGAGGTGTTACCATGGTTGGGAGACAACTGTCATGGGTGTGACCGAACTATGTATATCCAGCAGTGGTAACCTCTATGTAGGTAGTCTGTGTGCGCTCTGTGGTGTTTGGGTGCATTGACACAGTTACTTGCATATGTCTGTGACCTTCACCATATTTGTAGCTGTCAGGGGAGGTACATACTGTGTAGGACATTGTGGGGTTTGGAGGGGTACAGTGACCTACATGTCCATAGCTGACACCATGTCCGCTGACACATTCCATGTACAGGTATTACAGGACTAGTGTGCCACTGTGTGTATCGATGTGGAGACTATTGTACACTTGTTGACCCTGTTCCCCCCTGACACATGCAGTGGTGGGCAGGCATGTACATATGTGGTGGTTACTGGTGTCAGTGTTTTTGAATGGGGTATGGTACTCCAGTATCCACACTGGTGTTCACTCCATGCCTGGGACACCTGGCACCTGTAGCAAGACATCTGCACACATGTGCCTCACACAGTCTATATATGTATATATATATATATATATATATATATATATATATATATATATATATATATATATATATATTGATATATTGATATCTGTATATGAATATATATCTGTTTGTATATATGTATATATCATATGTATATCTAGATGTAGATATATACATATAGATGTGGGGAGAGAGGGGGAGAGAGTGAGAGAGAGACACAGGGTGAGTGTGAGTGTGAGGGGGTGGGACAGAGAGTGAGAGATAGTCATATACAGACATTTCTGTTGTCAGTCAGATCTATCTGTATATGTGTAAGTCTCTACAGATATCTATATATGTATGTGTGTATTACATATATCTGTACATACATATTCTACCAATCTCGATGTCTGTGCAGTACGTGAGAACCTGGTTCAAGGCTCCTGAGAGCACACCAGCGGTACCAGGCTATACCCTGTATCATGCATTTTGGCCCCAGGACTCGGGACAAAACGGACAGGGAGGGGGTGTGTCCATATTCATGGAGGACACACACACCTCCAGGTTAGTGGCAACACATGAAGCATCACAGACCATCCAGGTGCAGATAACCGTAGGCAAACCTGCTATACAACTGGTAGCATGTTACAGACCACCCTCCCGATCTCAGGTACCACAGTCGGCCTTCCTGTAGACATTGGAGGATATGAATGTCCCACCACACACCATCATATTGGGATAGTGCGACTACCCTAACATACACTGGGTGCATTATTCTACCCCAAACACCCTAGCGCAAAGGTTCCCGCTATTCACTATGTCAAATGCAATGGAACAGCTGGTCACCTCTTCCACAACAGGAGATAATATACTAGACCTGATCATCACAAACATGGGGACGATGTGCTGCACACTGGAAGGATACCCCTGACTAGTCACATCTGACCACAGACTAATCACCCTGGATATACATATCCCACCTCCCCCACAACACAACAGACTACAGTGGGAAACCTCTCACATGCCGACTTTACACGTCTTATAACTGAGTTGGTATCCTGAATGCCCACTGGGCCAGTGTAATCCACTTCCCACAATGCAGACACCCTCACATATGCTTCTACAGACATCTCCAAGAATGCATGGATCATGCAATCACAAATGGAACCATGGACCTCTCCACTAAGGGCAGGCATCCTGTCTGGTGGACCCCAGCATTGAAGAACTTGCATAACAACAGATGGTAGCTACTGCACGGCAGAGCATACTTCCATAGAGCTACGGCATCTCTCATCAGCAGTAGTAGACAGATGGGTTTTGTCGTACAAACATGCAAGGCCAACAATGAGAGGGACATCGCTATGGTCACTACAGATAACCACAAGGCCTTCCTCTGCTATGTTACACACCTGGGTGGGAACCCTCAGTTGTGTTCACAGTTAGTTCACAGTGACATACGCTACACTGAACACACAGATGATGCCAACAGTCTGGCAGACAGGTTCAGTGCAGGTTTCTACCCTCCCTCACCCACACATGTGGAATTACTTATCCCAGCTGACTGTAACCTCCCTGTCATCTCGGATGTCTAGCTGGGAACCACCCTCAGTGGAGCTGTAAACACAGCAGCAATGGGACCCAACAGTATTGCGGGTTGCATGCTACGTGAACTGCAAGAGGAGCTACACATGCACATTACATGCTATTCAGCCGTAGCCTTACTACAGCATATGTACCTGGACACTGGCATACAGCAACAGTAGTCCCACTCCACACAGGAGGCACCTCTACAGACCCTGGTAACAACAACGCCCCATATGCCTAACCAACCTGTTCTACAACACTATGGAAAGGATCATTATGGTACCCATACAAAAAACTTGGGGACCTAGACACTTGTTCCCACCCAGTTTGGCTTTGTAGAGGGTGGATCCTGCCTTATGAACCTGGTTGACCTTTTCAAATCAGTCACTATAGCCATTGCTGAGGGCGTAGTGGTCCATACAGCCTACCTGGACTTGCCTACAGCATTCGACACAATACAGCACTCTGCCATCATAGACATGATCAACAGCTAACATGTAAATCCATATGTCACATGATGGGTTGCAAACCAGCTAACGGATAGAAACCCTATAGTCAACCTCACTGGTGCCATGTCAGACTCAGAGCCAGTCACATGTGATGTCCCACAGGGATCTGTCCTGGGACTACTCATGTTCGGCATATCATTCTCAGATGTGAAAGCAGACTTGGGAGGGTAGTGGCTGACAATGTTCAAAGATGACTGCATACTAGGCGCCATAGGCAATACACCTGCTGACACATACATCCTACTGACAGGTCGCACGGACACCAAAAACTGGTGGCGGAGTCATGGCCTGACACTGCATGCCACGTAATGTATACTCATACCCTTTTGGATGGACAAGGTACCTACATATTATCACATAGACAATAACCCACTGAGTACAGACAAAGTAATCAGAGACATGGTGACACTGTGCAATGCTGACCTCTCATTTGACACCCACATTGCCGAAGTGGTTGGATGGACTTCCTACCTTGCCCACCTTATCATGAAGGGATTCACATCCACATCAAAAGTGGTCATTGTACCCTTATACTCCTCCCTTATCAGGCTCATGACTGTGTACTATGCCCCATTTGGTATGTACCTCACCTGGCACTTGCAACAGCTAGGGGGACCCCATGAGTACATCACCAGGTGGATCAAGGGTCTGCAACACCTGTCATATGCTGCCAGACTAACGTAACTCATGCTCTATTCTATAGCATACTGCCTACGTAGGGGTGATCTGTGCCTGATGTAGTAGGCCATGTCCAATCTGGTAGTGATGGACATGTTCCACCTCATACAATCCAAATCCATCAGAAGCACGACAGCTACGGATTTAAACCTCAGCACACATATGAATAGGACATACTGTAGGGACAGATACATCACTAAGAGGCTTCCCATACTGTGGAACAGGATCCCAGTTCATGTTAGGCAGAGACCCTCACTGACACTCTTCATGTGCAATCTTGACAAGTGGATGGGAGATCATAGGTTTACAGCAGGGGTCATCTCTGTGTCACATCTGGAGTGTTTCTCCCCGGGCCTCTGCTGAAAACAGGCTCTGTGGAACCTAGTCGGACATTCCCGGTCAACAAATGTTAAATAAAAAAAAAAAAAATAAATAAAAACTACTAGACAGAGGCACAGTACACTAATGCTATTATGTAGGGGGGGTCTTCACTCTGTCACTACTATACAGAGGCGGAGGTTTCTAAATCTATTCTATACACTGTCTGCAGATAGCCTAGTACTATACTATGCCACTGTGAAACTCTATCTGTCTATGTATTTCTACATCCCTGTCTATCTATGTATACACATATGCATATTATATATATATATATATATATATATATATATATATATATATATATATATATATATATATACATACATATCTCGATATACATACGTATACACATGTTTTATATATATATATATATATATATATATATATATTTACTCCTTTTTAGGTCCACATATGTATACACACAGTAGCGTACTGCTGAACACCCATTACTGTACCACCTACTTGTACATTGCACTACAACCTACATTGCTATGTGCACATAGCTACCATCACATATATATATATGTGGAGCCTTCAGTGACAGTTTCAGTATGTCCCCGTCCCTATGCACATCCTCATATACATAGATACAGACCAATAACACATCTGGAGGGTTCACAGTATGTAGAGTATTATAGTAGTACTTTACCTTACCTGTGTTTGTTGCAGCTGTTTGTGTAGGCTTGCAGTTGCTTTGCCTGCTGTCTGCCTCTTTACCTTGATGTTTCCGGTTTGTTATTTCTTTCTCTTTCTTTCTTTCTTTCTTTCTTTCTTTCTTTCTTTCTTTCTTTCTTTCTTTTCTTTTTTTTTTTTTTTGGTTTTCTCTCCCACTCTCTCTATCTACCTCCAGCGTATGCAATGACAATATTGCATGTGTGGACTGGGAGTACAGGATGCTTTTGTAGGTATCTGCAATGTCCATGTGATGGCCTCTGCACCAATTGTTAGCCAGCATTCACTAATTGCATGCAGCCTGTTGTGTAGTGATTGCAGTTCTCACTGTGATTACAGGCCTGTGGTATAAAAAGGTCTGTTAGGTAGGTGTAGCCCTTTCAGATTATCAGGGTGGGGACCATGCTGATTTGCTGTGGACACTGTTCTGTGAGTGTAAGGGTTGGTATGTCTCTCATATTTCAGGCTGTGTTGTAGACACTGCAATGCATGTTGTTCTGTAAGCTACTGTTAGTACATTTGGCAGGGTGTCAGTGGGGCACAGTTGACATTTGTTTTCACATCAGGGACATCCCTGTAACTCAGTCACAGTTGCTATGTCTGCACTCTTAACTACTCAACTATGGCTGTGTTTATCCTGCTCTAAGTATGTGTGTGGCTTGCCAGATGCTACTGTGACATTATTGCCTAGTAGCTATCAACTAGCATGACTGTTTCTCAGCACACAGTACTATTTTACAAATCCAGTAGATTTGACAGTAAATATACATGACATGCTTTGTGTGCTAGACTTGTATATTCCCTTTAAATTAATTCCTACTATTTTATGATATATTTCTTTCAGCACAATGTTCTTGTATAGCACTCATGGCTTAGTGGTAAGTCATGCAGACTAGTGTTTCCAAGGTCCTGGGTTTGAGACTGAGGAAGGTATTTTATTTTGCTGCTGAGGAAACTACAGGCCTTGTCATTCAGAGTGACTAAGGCACTTTTAAGCAGTTGTAAGCGGGTTAGCGCTGGTTTGCACGGAGGTCACGCATGTGCACTGCAGCTTAGCTTCGCGCACACCCGCTTACTACTCTTAAAAGTGTTTACTCTCGCGCACACCCACGCTATTTTCTTTGAAAGAAAAGAAAATGGGGAGATAGGAAAGTGGTGAAAAAGGGGTCACAAAGAGGGTAGGACAGTAGGGAAACAAGCTCGGGTTTTGCAGGAGGGATGTAGGTAAGGCCCATAGCTGCCCATTTCTTCATCAGCAACAGCTGTGCATATGTTTGTAATTTGGTGTGACATTTGAAACCTTCCACCCCTGAGAGAGGTGTAAGGACAACAATAATACTTGTTGTACAGCTTATTGTAATTGACAGTTTACATGTCCAGCAGACATGTGTGCAAAATGGGCAGCTATGTATGGGGCGTAATGTTTTTGTGGGTACAGAGTACCCCCTTTTTTTTTTTTTCAGGTGAGAGTGGTATGTCAGGTACAGGAAGTCAGTATAGCTGGGGAGGTAGGTTGGGTAGGTTAACAGACAAGACAAACAAGACGCATACAGGGGCAGTGTATGACACATGTGAGGGGGGTTACACAATTGACGGGGATGGATGTTTGGATATCTCAAGCCAATGAGCCCACAGATGGCAACAGTGGAACTGAGATCCCCACCAATGGGCAGTTGCCACTGTGCCTTCACTGCCCAGGACGGGGCTGTGCTGGGGGCTGTGTAGGCCGGGCAGCAGGCATGCCCGTGAGTTGTGCCACCTGTGCCTCAAGCTAGTGTAGGGGCCCAAGCGCAGCGTGCCGGATCTCCCTACGCACCACAGTCCGGACACTACGGAGGGTGAGTGGATGTTCTCCTCCGGCCACGCTTGCAGAGGGGGGACGAGCCCCATCCCCTGCAGCGCTTCCACCTGCAGGTGGCACAGGGCCACCGGAGGAGGGTCCGGCCTGGGCACTACTGCCAGGTGCACTCACCAGCTGAGGAGGGAGAGGTGGGTCTGCTGGAACCCGCCTTCCCTGTCGTCCTATGTTTTGCATTATGTTATGGCAGTTTGGGTTAGTAACGTACAATACCATTCACAATTAGTTGTAACAGCATGCATTAGTATTCCCATTAACCAAACACCCATATATTCAAGCTATTGAACAGCAAGCATAACACATGCATAATTTGAACAGCAATACACAATCCAATAACATGCAGGGTTGATTGATGGCAACAGGCCATCAGGTTTGGATGTATGAACAGGGCAGATGCATCAACGTACATGCAAATATGTATAAACCAACAGGACAAATGTCCAGGGGTGTTAATTGTGATTGCACATACCAATTTCACGTGGAATGGATTATATGTGGTTATAGGGTAGGGTGAAGAAAATTTAATTAACAACTTCAAATACCAATACATATGCTGTACATTTCTACTAGCTGCAGATATATACACACTACAGTTCTGCCTGCAGTTTCCTATGTGATAACTACTTCAGGTTGGTGATAGGAATGTTACTGCTACATCAATATACATTTCATTTTTATTCATACACATTCATATCTGGCTCTGTTCAGCTACATCATCCTGCTACATTTGCTTTATATAGCTATAGACAACTGTGGATGTTTGGTATTTCAGACAACCATACTATCTGCATATTGCAGACTGAGAGCAACATATCCAGATTTTGGGACACACATTCCAGCTGCAGTACCGTTTTCAACACGTTACTGTTTGGTTCTGCCTGTCACATTCATTTCATTCTGTACTGACTGCAGTATACTTTATTCAGGAGTTATTACTACTTTATTGGTGGATTCATACATCTTTCTCACACTATCTCACTTGTTTTATTTTTACAATTCTGGATGGTACTTAATTCTAGGCTTTATTGACATGTTTTACCTGTAGTTATAACAATCCTTTCCAACAGTCTCACTTATGTCATGTTTCTGTCTTTCAACAGGGATATATTTCACACATGTGTTTTACTCAGCTTCTGCAGCTGTACTTTTCAGCCTGCTGCAGGTTATGTACTATTATATTACAGGCGGGACATCTTTATTTCAGACTTGTTTCATTTTTATGTTTGGATTACAGGCTGCATCACACTTTTGTAATCAAGCAATACTTGCAAACCCTCTTACACTGTTACTTGCACATTTTATTAATTAGTGACTACACTGCACTCTTTTGCTAACTGTCATACTTATATATTTACTTACAGTTACAAGGAGAGAATTACTGACCTGCCTGGTGGTGCAACCGCACCAGCCTATCACCATAGGCTCGACGGTTCGCAGAACGGACACCTGCAGCTGTAATATAAATAAAGTAATATTGGAATACACATCTCCATAATATCAGCTAGGTTAATTTCTTACATAAATAATTACATGTAACTTACTCAGTAGTGGGGCATTGGGCATTTGCCAGGCCTCCTGGATCCAACGGTTCAGTTGGTCCTGCTTCCGTCTCTTCAGGTCCGCATGGTGGTGACGGACCTGCTCACCAGTCCTTGGTATTCCTGTGGCACTGGTGAGATCATGAGCCAACCGGTCCCACGCCTCAGCCCTATATGCTCCCCACAGGACCTGGCCCTGCATGAGTTGGGCCTCATGATTATGGACGAGGAGCCAAACCATATATTTGGACTCCTCAATGCCCCACCTCTGTGCTCAGAAGCAACTACCCTCACCTACACCTGACATCCTGGCTGCAAGTCGGTTCTACAATCAGTTATGCTGTGTATTCCCACCTATGGGGCTTATATATGCCATTTGTCCCGCACTTATCTGTGATTGGCCATTTTGGAATTGTATCAGCTTCACAAAACCTGCTTTGTCATGCTCCTCTTTCTATTCATTCCTATATATATGCTATTACTGCATTTCTAAGTGCAGCTGTCATGGCTTAGTGGTTCAGTACTTTGACTATGGTGCATGGTATCCTGGGTTTGAACCTGGCCATTGCTTTTTATATTTTATGACTGTCTACACAGGCTAGGAGGTGTGTCTGTGTAAAGGCAGTTTTGATACAGCTTGCTCAACGTTGCCCGTCGGTTAGCTTGTTGGCACGGTGCGCAGCTCCGCGCAAACGGATCACGCTGGTTTACACGTGGTTTGGCTGTCAGCACACATATTATGCTCAACTCAGCTACGGGCACACAGTTTCAGCGTGTTAAAATGCTGCTCAACCCCGGGCACTCATTTTACACATGTTAAACCACTGCTCACCTACGGGCACTCATTTTACACCTGTTGTAACACTGCTCACCTACGGGCACTCATTTTACACCTGTTAAAACACTGCTCACCTACAAGCAGATATCCTCAACTTGTTAGACTGTAGCTCAGCTATGGGCACATCTCACATTTTTTTTATTTTTTTATCTCACATTTCTTCAAAATACATGGCCTATTTCATTACATTTTACATAAAATATAATTTTATATATGTACATATATGTCAGGGAATTGTTTCGTGCTTATTTCACTAAAAATAAAAATTGATGTTGTGGGGGCTCGAACCATGACTGCCTCCTCTTCAGCCAATGTCTCTACCGCTACGCTATTGCTTCTTTGCTTACTTTGCATATTTAGTTCTTATATGCTTTTCCACTGACTGCTAACTGTGGCTAAGCGCCGGGCACGCCCGCCAAACGAGTGCACTCACAGGCAAACATCTTTACAACTTATAAAAAAAAATATAAGATGTTCATTTATACATTTTATGTTCATAGTCTGTGGGGGCATGTGTTGTGTTGTGTTTATTCACATTTACACGGACTCTGTCATGGGGGTTTACTTTGGGGACTTTTACTCTTCTGGGGGCTTGTCCGTTTGCAGGGCTCGCCCTACGGACACGCCCCCTACTGTCTTCCACTGACCGTGTTAGCCTTAGGTGTGATTCAGCATGCCCTCATGCATATGCATGACATGCTGACGTCACACCGTTTAACTGCAGCCTCCATGTAAGCCTTGTAACTCTTACACGGAGGCTTCGTGAATCCTGCCCATTGTTTAGTTTAGAACACAAACATAAAGATCACAGCATTCCTGTAATTGCAATCAAATGGGTATAATTTATAAAATATTCTTACAACAACTTAAACACATCATTAGGGCATCAACCAAAATCAGCATTAATTAATTTACCAGCCCTGAATCTCTTTGAGGAGACAAAACTAGCAGGTAGTTAACTACAGGAATGCCCTAAAGTTAGTTTTAGGGACAGCACATAACATATTTTGATTTAATATCATTGGTACACAAATTATGTGAAATATCCAGTAACACTGATTACTAGGACATTTGAGGTCATAGCTGGATTAATAGAAAGCAAGAAGTATACAAACTGCACAAATTGTAGTACATCTGTTTTGTTAGAAAATCAAAGGGCTAGCTGTAGGAATAAAAAAGTAATGTTTCAATCTGTTAACAAGTAAACTGGAAAAAGAAGAAATCTTAAAATTAACATTTGATATGAAACTATTATAGCAAAATGAAGAGAAACTAACACCAAACAATGTCTTTATTAATAAAAAAAATCAAACACAAAAATCATGGAATTGTATTACAACTAGAAAATGATATTTGAAATTTATGTATGTATATCACAAAAAATGTGTCACAAATTCTCGACCAAAATTTAATGAAGGCGAAATGTCTAAAAATGCAAGCTTAGGGTTCAGCAGAATAATGGAACACATCAAATGCTACAAATTCAAGAAGAAAATGAGGGAAAACGGGACAAATTATGGTAAAAAGGGACAACAATGAATAATCACAAAGTAGACCAACACACTTGGAGATGCCCAACAGAACATTTAGTGGATTATTTGATAAAAAAATACATTGAAACAACAAATTCTTAGATTAAAAAAATCAAATAAAAATAAAAAAGAAATTAAAATGACAAGTGGAAGGTAGGAAAGAAGTAAACAGGAATTTAACTCCAATAAGAAACAGACAGATAAGATGAAGAAAATAAATAAAAAAAAAAAAACAGAAAGTATACTGTGAAGATTGGGTGAATATAGATAAAGGCTGCCAGCCTAGCCAGATAGAATTTTGGAGATAACTCTTTCATCTGTAAATATTAATGTAAACCACAGGCTTGTTGTCTTAAATGGTAAAAATAGTGTTACATGTGGAACTGAAAAAAAATGTAATAACAGTGCACTCTACTGACTAAGTACAACATGTTATGACCCTTTGATGTTAAAACTTAGAGTCAGTAAGTCTAGAGTGAGGTATCCGGTCTATTGATTTAAGGCCAGAGTTAATGGTCAGAATTTGCATGCATAAATGTCCTTTATTGCTCTGTTTTTTGCCCAGAGGTGAAGAATGTAAATGTAGTTTCTGTTAGCCTGGGAACCCAGGGAAGTGTGAAGAATAATGTAATGCGAACCAGGAATGTCATTTTAAAAACAGGGAGAATCAAAGAGCATTAAGCATTTTGTCTTGAACATCCAACTCACCAGCACTGTCTTGCTCTATATGTAAGTTTATCTTAGACTTGTGTTTTCTGTTAGAAATAGCGAGAAGCTAGAAAAATTACACTAAGTGTTTTTCTGTGGTGTTAGAACTGTACTACTGAATTAATTTAAGTATTTCTCTGTGATCTCTGAACTCTTGACTAGCACTGTGTAGTAAAACTTATTGTTTTGTGTTTTGACTATTTGTTATTAAATATTTTTAAACCCTTTCAAATCTGGCTGTTTTTATAGAGATAATTTAAGCTGTTTAGAGTACTTGCATGCCTTTGGTAAATTGTACAAAGCCACTTCAATAGCTTTAGCCCTGGGCTATACTACCAATTGGATAATAATATTGCACAGTAATAATTGGACACCCTTTTAAGGGCCTTTGAGTAGCTGATAAATATTAGTGGGTGGTGGCAGCTGGTACTACCGTATAGTCTGGGAAAAAGGGGCACAGCTGGAGAACCTGTGCCAGCCTTCCCCAGGAGTGTCTGTGTGGTTGTATAAACTCTTCTCAAAGTGTGTGTGTGTGTGTGTGTGTGTGTGTGTGTGTGTGTGTGTGTGTGTGTGTGTGTGTCAGCTACTTGGGCAGGGACATGAAGCACTGGTTGGACAGAGAGGGTGCTGGAGGTTTTAGCTTGCCCACTAGGCTGAGATCTGGACCCTATAGCTGTGCCAGTGAGGAGTCTTATTGGGGACCTGGAGAGCAAGAGAGCGACCAGCCCCAGACTGACTGTGATCTCTGTGTGCTCTTAAGGGAAATTGCACTTTACTGTGTGTGGTTGTTATCATTTCCTCCTATATGAGACACCCCTCACTGGTGTTAGTGGTGAGGTTTGCGGCTCCTTGATTGCTGGGCCAGGGCATGGGCATCACATATTAATTGTTTGGCAGTGGTGGGATATCCACACCACATATTAATTGGTTGGCAAATACTAATTGGCTTGTAGTGGTGTGGGTAGACTGAATTCCTGTAGCTGGTGTACAGCAAGCTCTGAAGGTGTTTTGTACTCAAAATCAGTAATGCAGTGAATACTCAAGAGTTCAGATCAGAATTGTTTTATTTCTTTTGTTAGCTTAGTTAGTCAGGGTGAGCAGGCAGCATGTCAGCAGAGGAGTAAGGAAAGCTGACAAGGAGCCAGCTGGTGGAGATGTGCCTGGCTAGGGGACTGGTGCATGAAAACCTGACTAAGGCAGACCTGATTGCAGCCTTGGTTATAGCTGCATCAGAAAAGAGCAACCAGGAGGACAATCAGACTGGCAGTGGAGATATAATACCCTCGGAGAATGGACAGCTCAACCTTTCTGCAGAGGACTTAAAAATCCATCTGGATTTAAAAAGATGAGTTGGATGCCAGGCGTTTGGTACTAGAGGCAGCTGAGGAGTAAGGCATCTGGAGGGTGAGGACAAGGAGAAACTACGATGTTTGCAAGTTGATGAGAATGAAAAACTGCTACACCTGGAAGCTGAAGAAAAGGAGAGGCAGAGGCAGCATGAGAAGGAGATTCTGACTCTTCACCAGAGTCATGGAGGTAATGGGGAAGGGACCCAGAAGCACAAAAGGTCAGTAAATTTCTTCCGCAGTTTAAAGAGGGGGATAATTTTGATAGTTTCCTTCATATGTTTGAGAGGGTATGCAAACAGTATGGTGTTGACCAAAGATTCTGGGTATGGTTCCTGATCCCCTTACTCCATGGTAAAGCTGTAACTGTTTTGTCAAAAATGTCTGATGTTGCATGTTTTGATTATACTGCTGGTAAAAATCACTTGTTAGAATTGTTTAACCTAACACCTGAAATGTATAGGTAAAAGCTTTGTGAGCATAGACGTAAGGCAGATGAAAGTGTGTGTGAATATGTTGCTGAACTGAGCACTTATTTCCATAGGTGGGTGAGTGGATGTCATGTCACCACATTTGAAGGGCTGGTAGACCTTTTGGTGAAAAAAACAAGCCCTTAGCACTTTGCCTGAGGACATAAGGATCTGGTTAGCTGTGCTATTTCAGATGAGTTGGGGAAGAAGGGAGACCTATACCTGGCAAGCAGGGCAACCCTGCACAGGAAATGGACCCCCAGTACTGCTCATGGCTCTAAAGGAACCCATGGTGGGCAGCACAGGCTGCCCCAACAGAATCTGCCAGTAGCAGGGGAAGCCACTAGTCCAGGTACACATCCAGGAGCTAGGGTTAACTGTTTTAAATGCAACCAGTGGAGCCATGTGGCACACAGGTGTCCATGGAGGCAAGGTGGGGAACAAAATGTGAGGAAGCCAGTAAGTGGGAAAGACAAAATGCCAATAGTAGGTTGTCTTGAGACAACAAGAGTACCAAACTACCATCCTGCAGATGTCCTGATAGGGAAGGATTTGGATGAGGCAGTACCATGTGTTTATGCAGTTACAGGCAGTCAAGCTAGGGTATAAGCATGTGGGTCTGGTAGCCTTGGGGAGACCTAGACAGACTGCATACTTGCAGCCAGGACTGGTGAGGTGGTTACTTCAGGGAGGGAGCTACCCTGTAGCAGTGAGACTCAAGGTGAGCCACAGCTGCTTGGGGGTACTGATGGTCGCTTGGACAGAGTGACTGCAAAGGTAGAGGTGAGTAGTAGTACCCATGCTGACAGTGAGGCACCACTGTCAGATGATGCCAGACTTCCTGTGGAAGGGGAGCTGGGAAGGGTTACAAAGAGAAAGTTGAGAAAGGCTCAGCTCTCAGACCCTACATTTCAAGGCCTGAGGCAGGTAGCTAGGGAGGCACCTGATTCTCAAGGAAAGGGGGATCTGTATACTGGGACAAAGGGTTACTGTACAGAGAGTGGGCCCCTGAGGGAGGGATAGAAGGTCAGAAAGTACAGCAGTTGGTAGTGCCCAGAGCCTACTGTCTGGTGCTTTTAGCCATAGCCCATGATATTCCCTTTGCTGGTCATATGGGCATAAAACATACAATGAGGTGTATTATTCAGAACTTCCATTGGCCTGGAATTTCCAGAGATGTAACAGGATACTGCAGGACCTGTGAGCAGTGCCAAAAGGTAGGCAAGGCAGGAGACAATGTGAGAGCTCCTTTGATGCCTTTGCTTGTGATTAAGGAGCCATTTCAGAGGATAGCTATGGATATTGTGGGTCCCCTGAGTACCCCAAGTTCCACAGGGAAAAAGTATATCCTAGTGGTAGTGGATTATGCTACACAATACCTGGAGGCAGTAACTTTGTTGTCTATTGAGGCAAAGAAGGTGGCAAATGCTTTGTTAGAGATTTTCAGCAGGGTACGTTTCCCAAAAGAAATACTGACTGACAGAGGTGCCAATTTCATGTCAGACCTGCTGGCTTGTCTGTGGAAGTCCTGTAGGGTGTAGCACAGAAAGACCTCCCACTACCATCACCAGACTAATGGTCTTGTTGAGAGGTTAAACTCTACAATCAAGTCCATGCTACGGACATTTGAAGATCAGTTTTAGAGGGAATGGGACAAATATTTGCCCCATCTGTTGTTTGCTTACAGAGAGGTTCCCCAGGAATCCACAGGTTTTTCACCCTTTGAGTTGCTGTATGGGCACAGGGTGAGGGGACCTCTAGATTTAATTTGAGATGAGTGGGAAGGTGAGTGTGAGTCTCACAAGAAGTCTGTTGTGGCATACGTCCTAAACATCAGGACAAGGCTGAGGGAACTCATGGGCTTCGCCCAGGAGAACCTAGCAGAAGCCCAAAAACAGAAAAATGTGTGGTATGACAGGAATGCTCGAGCTAGAGAGTATGCTGTGGGGCAGCAGGTAATTGTTCTCATTCCTGTCAGAGACAGCAAGCTGCAAGCAGCTTGGGAGGGACCCTACAAGGTGGTAAGAAAGGTAACTGATGTTAACTACATGGTGGAAGTGCTAGGCAGAAGGCAGGGGCACAAATTGTACCATGTTAACATTATGAAACCTTACTATGATAGGGAGGCCCTTGTGCTGAGCATTTGCAGTGGATTGCAGGAGGAGTCTGAGGGAGATCTGGAGATTGATCTCCTCAGTGAGGCTCGGGCTGACACCTCAGTGGAAGGGGTAGCAATGTCCCAGCAGCTATCTCCTACCCAGGTTTGAGAAATCCGAGCAGTGTTGCAGGAATTTGGGGACATGTTCACTGGGAAAGCAGGGTGCACCCAATTGAGGCAGCACCAGGTGGATACAGGACCCCAAAGGCCTATTAGACAGCCCCCCTTATAGAATTCTTGAGGAAATTCAAACAGACTCTGAGGGAGGAGGTACAGGAGATGTTGGAACTAGGGCTGATTCAAGAGTCCAGCAGTCCCTGGGCCTTCCCAGTGGTGCTGGTGCAAAAGAAGGATGGCAGCACCAGGTTCTGTGTGGACTACAGGAAATTAAATAGTCACACAGAGTCAGATGCTTACCCCATGCCTAGGACAGATGAGGCCCTAGGGCAGCTGGGTGGGGCTAAGTGTCTTACAACTATTGATCATACCAAGGGTTACTGGCAGGTACCCTTGACTCCCAGCGCTAGAGAGAAGTCAGCTTTGTGACTCCTTTTGGCTTGTATGAGTTCACAAAGATGCCCTTTGTGATGAAGAATGCACCAGCAACTTTCCAGAGGCTGGTAGGTCATATCCTAGCAGGAGCAGGAGGGTTTGCCCTTGCTTACCTAAATGATATTGCCATCTACAGCCATTCCTGGCAAAAGCACCTTCAACATGTCAGGGAGGTGCTGGGCAGACTACAGAGGGCAGGGTTGACCATTAAGCCGAGGAATTGTCAGGTGGGTATGGCAGAGGTCTCCTACATAGGACATAAAGTGGGGAATGGTGAGATAAGGCCAGAACCTGCCAAAGTGCAAGCTATTCAGGCATGGCCTACACATTTTACTAAAAATGAGGTGAGGACAATTTTAGGGACAGCAGGATACTACAGAAAGTTTGTCACCAGTTATAGTACTATAGCTGCTCCCCTCACATACCTGACAAGGAAGAACAGGCCAGATAAGGTAGTGTGGACCCCAGCATGTGAGCAGGCATTCCAGAAGCTTAAAGAAGCTTTGGGAGGACCCCCTGTGTTAGTCGGTCCAAATTGCAGCAAATAATTTGTTGTTCAGGTGGATGCTTCAAACCATGGGGTGGGGGCTGTACTTAGCCAGATTTCTTCAGAGGGGGAAGAGCACCCAGTGCTTTATCTCAGTCATAGACTCCAACCCAGGGAGGAATGCTATGCAGCGGTAGAAAAGGAATGTCTAGCCTTAGTGTGGACAGTGCAGAAACTTCAGCCTTATCTGTATGGAAGGAAATTCACTGTTATGACAGATCACAACCCCATAACATGGCTAATCAGAGCCAGCCAGCAAAATGCCAAGTTGCTAAAATGGAGCTTGGGGTTGCAAGCATATGATATGTCAGTGCAGCACCGCAGTGGGATTAGCAATGCCAATGCAGATGAGCTCTCAAAACAGGTAATGGGATAAGATATACCCAGACAGACCTAACTCCCTCAAGCAGCGTTTCTCAAGGTTCACTTGAAAAACTAGCTTGAGTCCTCTGGGGGGGGGGGTTATGGGAAGATTGGGTGAAGATAGGTGAAGGCTGCCAGCCTAGCCAGATAGAATTTTGGAGATAATTCTGTCATCTGTAAATATTAATGTAAACCACAGGCTTGTTGTCTTAAATGGCAAAAATAGTGTTACATGTGGAACTAAAATAAAAATGTAACAAGAGTGCACTCTACTGACCAAGTAAAGCATGTTGTGACCTTTTGATGTTAAAACTCAGAGTCAGTAAGTCTAGAGTGAGGCATCCTGCCTATTGTTTTAAGGCCAGAGTTTATGGCCAGAATTCGCATGCATAAATGTCCTTTATTGCTCTGGTTTTTGCCCAGAGGTGAAGGATTTAAATGTAGTTTCTGTTAGCCTGGGTACCCAGGGAAGTGTGAAGAATGATGTAATGTGAACCAGGAATGTGATTTTAAAAACAAAGAGAATCAGAGAGCATTAAGCATTTTTCTCTTGACCATCCAACTCACCAGCACTGTCTTGCTCTATATGTAAGTTTATCTTAGACTTGTGATTTCTCTTAGAAATATCTAGAAACTAGAAAGATTAGACTAAGTATTTTTCTGTGGTGTCAGAACTGTACTACTGAATTATTTTAAGTATTTCTCTGTGATTTCTGAACTCTTGACTAGCACTGTGTAGTAAAAAGTATTGTCTTGTGTTTTGACTATTTGTTATTAAATATTTTAAACCCTTTCAGCTGTGGCTGTTTTGTAGAGCTAATTTAAGCTGTTTAGAGTACTTGCATGCCTTTGGTAAATTGTACAAAGCCACTTCAATAGCTTTAGCCCTGGGCTATACTATCAATTGGATGGACACCCTTTTAAGGCCTTTGAGTAGCTGATAAACATTAGTGGGTGGTACTACCGTATAGTCTGGGAAAAAGGGCACAGCTGGAGAACCTGTGCCAGCCTTCCCCAGGACTGTCTGTGTGATTGTATAAACTCTTCTCAAAGTGTGTGTGTGTTTGTGTGTGTGTGTGTTTGTGTGTGTGTGTGTGTGTGTGTGTGTGTGTGTGTGTGTGTGTGTGTCAGCTACGTGGGCAGGGACACGAAGCACTGGTTGGACAGAGAGGGTGCTGGAGGTTTTAGCTTGCCCACTAGGCTGAGATCTGCACCCTATAGCTGTGCCAGTGGGGAGTCTTATTGGGGATTTGGAGTGCAAGGGAGCAACCAGCCCAGGACTGACTGTGATCTCTGTGTGCTCTTAAGGGAAATTGCACTTTACTATGTGTATTTGTTATCCTTTCCTACTATATGAGACGCCCCTCACTGGTGTTAGTGGTGAGGATTGAGGCTCCTTGATTGCTGGGCCAGGGCACAGGCGTCACACATGCAATCAAAAGAAATGGTAGAATAAAACAAGCAAAAGATTAAAGAGGTAGCACATATCACAAAATATTTGACTTGCTATGGGTAATAGAAGAAAAACTCAGAGAAGAAAATCAGAACCATGAAGTTAAGAAAAAATGAATAAAGAAAAGAAACTAAGGAGCAGGATGAACAACAACGAACCTAAAGAATGAAGAAGTAAAATAGAGTAGATAGGAATATGACAGAAGAAAGTTGAAGAGAAACATTGCATGATCCACATCAGCAAGGATGCTTCTAAAAACATCGAAATGGATTTTATATGGAGAACTAGAATGTTTTAATGAAATTGTCATCAAGGAACAAAGGGATGAGGAGGAAAACCTCAGAAGGAAGAAAGGAGTGAAACAGATAAGCACACTTTCCAGAAAATGAGAGGAGAAACAGGAAGACAATGAACGAATCATAAAAAGGAACATTCAAGAGAGATGGCAGTATATATATTAGAAAGTCTATAATGAAGTATGTAAAGACCTCAGTGGGGAAAAGATTGCAAATTGTTTGCTGTCTGCCTGAGTTAAGTGTAAATGTTAGCGCTAAGACTTTGTATCAAATAATGAAGAAAGACAAAACGCAAATTTAACACATGACAGAATAAACAAGGTGAGAGATGGCTAGATCTGGAAAACAGTGTGATAAATTTCTCACGTGTTAAAATTAAGGCATGCTTTTCTGTATTTTTCCAAGTAAACAAATAGACACCAAACAAAATCATAAGAATAATTGGATATTTAGAAAAGTTGCTTAATTTAAACTCATTTAGGTTCTTTGAAGACTTGTAAATACATATAAATAAAAGTCCGGCTCACAGAATAGACTTAACAAGAATCACAGTCTTTTAGAGAGAAGAACTGCTGAGTCTTACCAAGTAAATTAATATAGCAATAACCCACGCCTGGGTGTGGGTAATGCTGGATTTACCCATGGTTGGTGTGGTTTGGTTACGAGGGCGAAGCCCGAGTGGCCAAACAAAGCCAACCATGGGTAAATCCAGCATTACCCATACCCAGAAGTGGGTTATTGCTATTATGCAATGACATTATTTAAGAAAAATAATAATTACTTTTCTTAAATAATGGCATTGTATAATGCCTCCTTGCTGCCCTTCTGCAGCTGTATGGTATTCTGCGGCAGTTCTGATGTACTGCGCATGCGCATGCCTACGCAGTACATCAGAGCTGTAGGCAAAAGCAACGGAGAAAGCAAGATCTCTGTTGCTTTTTAAAAAACTGTTTCGCTATGTTAAATGAGTTTAACATAGCAAGACAGCTTTGAAAAAAGCAACGGAGAATATCTGTTGCTTTTTTAAAGCTGTCCCGCTATGTTAAACCCATTTAACATAGCGAGACAGTTTTGAAAAAAAGCAATGGAGAAAGCAAGATCTCCGTTGCTTTTTAAAAACTGTTTTGCTATGTTAAATGAGTTTAACATAGCAAGACAGCTTTAAAAAAAGCAACAGAGAATCTCTGTTGCTTTTTAAAAGCTGTCTCGCTATGTTAAACTCGTTTAACACAGCGAGACAGTGTGAAGCAACGGAGATCTTGCGTTCTCCATTGCTATAAAAAAAAGAGTTATAGTAAGGGAAAAAGTCCAGACGACCGGACCTTTTTCCATTATTATAACTCTGATTTACAACGTGCACACTGACCAATCAGCATGCACGTTTTTGAATATTTAATGAAGGATCGTTGTATAATGAGGAATAACATTGGACGGAAAACCATATGGGCAAGTATTAGGTGCTAGATTCATTAACAGTTACACAAAGTGTAACTATCGTGTACACGGCACAGCGTGCCACACACCGTAGTGGTATTCATTAAACATCTTTACACTTAGTAGAGACACAGCTACACAAGTAACTGAATTACTTAATAATTAACCAATCCAACATGGCAGTGCTATTCATGAAGCTATATAGCAATCATATGCAGTCATTATAGCCATTTGCCCTGAAAAACTCTTTGTATAGCAGTTGTTGCTGCCATCAGAAAGCTGTGTGTGCAACAGGCTTTAATTACAGTTGCTGCTGCTGTTGCCAGACCTCTGCCAAGAAGAAGAAGGGTTTTTATACCCTGTTTGACTTAATATAGACTGCATGACACAGAAAACTGTACAGCAAAACCGGGTAAACAGGGAAGCAGTATAGTAAATATGCAGCCTCATCTGAGGCCCAAGGTAAGAGTTGAAACTGTTTGAAAAACAAAAAAATAGCTAACTGCTTAGTCCCATATACAACTAGTTATATGCTTCTAAGATGAGACATCTGTCCTGTGTACAGTAATGCCAGTAATACTGTATGTTTGTGATGTCTGCAAAATCCACCTATGGATTTTGCATAATAATGTGCATCAAGCATTTTACTTCTCCACACATGTATGGAACCATAACTACATTAAAGAAATGTGCTAAAACCAGTGTACAGTCATCATCATTGGCACAGGGTGGTGGTAGGAGAGAATACATGAAGGGAACCTAACACCAAAGAAATGATTGAGAATTACTGAATTGTATTGCATATGGAAGTTCTGCAGTATAACCACTGATGTTATCCTCCATGTCAGAATCATCAATGAGTCAGTGTGAACCCTCTGCTGAGGTGTCAGGTATCTTTGATGGTGGATGAGAACTTCTTATTTTCAGTCAGTGGTGTTTTTTAGCAAGCCCCCACCCCCATTTATTCCTGGCCAATTTCATATGGCCTATATATCATTCTCTGCAGCACTGTATGGCACTTTACAGTATGCAGATGTCTTTGGCACCATATCCCTGTATGAACTGAAAAATAAAAGAAACATGAAATATACAATGAAGATACAAGTGCTTGTTAACAAAACAAATACATATGTGTGTATGAATATATACATCCATCATGTACAAACATGATTTAAAAATTAAAGCTCCATATTAATACACAGAAGTAAATTAAGTACTCAAGAAATCTTCAGAAAAGTAAAGAAAATGAAAAACAAGTGTGCATCTTACGTAATGGTGACAACAGCTGTGTAACTGAGTAGTACACTGCAGCATTAAACAAAGCAATGTTCTCTTTGTGTAGTATATATGGCTGAAAGTGTTCTTAGATAACCACTTGTATGAAGGGTGGTCAGTTCTATATAACAGGATTAACTCATTTGAATAGCTATAAATATCAACATCCTGACCCTGCTAGAAAGTGATACAACACTCTTCTGCAATAAAATGCCAGATGGGCATAGAAAATGTTCAATAATATCATGTTACACTCATCACAAACATTTGTAATATACCGATTAACTGATATACATGCCTATGCCACCAGCAAGGGACAAGCAATGCATATATTAAGCTATGAGTATAATGAGTATGTTGTGAAATGCAATCCATCAGTAAGACTGAAATACAACATTTTGTGAAAAACAGTAGCATACCTTTGCATCATGTTAGTTGTAACACTAGAAACATGTTTTTTTAGCAATTTAACAACATGCACCTCTCTGGATAAAGTGTCTCCCATTCCATGAAACACACTTCCTTGCCTATACAATAACCTTGATATAGTGCAGATTCAGCCCTGTGAGGACTGTGAATATGCAGATGAGGTGTGAACTCATTAACATTCATGAATTCGAAAATCTGCACTAACTGCAGAGAATGTAAATATGGTATAAAGACCCTGCATCTGCAAGGATGATCACAGAGAAGTGTTACCTGCAAAATGCTTGTAAGCGTGAATGATTAGTCTGACTGCAGTATAAATCAGAGCCTGTCAGGAAAAAGACACATACATGAAATTTTGTGACAACTTTCTGTTTCTGACTACAATTGTGTCTGCAATTCTAAGGAAGTAGATTATTCATTGAAACATATATCAACTGAAAGGCAAAGCACATAACAGTCTTCCTAGAGAAGCATACATATGGGAATGATGTTCACAAAATAAAGAGAGGCGAAGAGGTGCAGTATTCATTTTTTATTTTATATTGTGTGAGCAAAGATCATCTTCCCTATCACAGCAACATACTTATCTAACTGCAAATTACAAAGGCCAAAGTTTAGAACTTGTTTCTGTTGCACCTGTAAATGTCAATTGATACTATGTCACATATTGAGTATGGGTAACTGCTTTTTTATCTTCACGGTATAATGTGTGTGGCACATAGTGATATGAATTTGAAATGTGTCTTGTGAATGCCCTGATGACTTGTTTGTTTGTGTGAACATAAAGATGTTTAATGGGCATGTGTGTATTTTTTATCCTTTCCTCCTATATGAGATGCCCCTCACTGGTGTTAGTGGTGAGGATTGAGGCTCCTTGATTGCTGTGCCGGGGCACGGGCGTCACATTATTACATGCAGAACAAGATGGAAGTGTTCTCTTAATATCCTTTGATATAGAAGGCCATAATACTAGTAATCATGCCCTTCTTTTGGTAGAATCATTTCTTGGGTGGCCACAATGCAAAATGGCAATGTACTCTTGTTGCAAACATTTTGGAATAATCAGTTTTGGACCTTTCATGATAATACCATTGATTGACAAAAATCTCATCTATGTAAGGAAAATAAGGTTGCACTTCTACTGGTAAACAACACTGCTTTGAAGGCCATCCTTGACTGATAAAGTGGTTGAGATTCTGAAGTATTGGATCTAAGGCTGTTTGACTTCTAAGCTCATCAAGACGTGTCGAAGAAAAAATTCTCACTTCCATGACTTCAAATACAAGTTTCTCACGTTCATGCTGTTCAGCTGTATTTATGGATGATCTTGATAATGTATTGGCAAGATAAAGAAGTTTGCCTTTTGTGCAGACAAGATTGAAATTATACTTTTGCAAATTCAATATCATGCTTTGCAATATGGCAGGAGCTGTATGCATATGCTTTCTCAAAATAGTGACTAGAGGTTGGTGGTCTGTTTCTGTTTGTATTGGGCGGCCATAAATATAATCATGGAACTTTGAACATGCAAACACATTGCCAAGAGCTCTTTCTCAATCTGTGTGTACTTCATCTCAGTCTGGGTTAGGGTTCTAGATGCATAGACTACTGGTCTACCCTCTTGAAGAATGACTGCACCAAGACCAAACTTCAAAGCATCACAAGAAAGAGTAATTGGTTTGTGAGAGTTGGCAGACTGGCAATTCTCTGTTTCAGGACATCAAATGCTCTTTGGTGTTGTTCTGATCAGGACCAGGATACATCTTTGTGTGTCAACTGTCTGAGTGGTGCTGAAAGTTGGCTCAAGTCTGGAATTGCCTAGACAGTTACCCATGCCAAGAAAACATTGTAAGGCCTGAACATTGTCTGGAGCTGGCATCTCAAGAATTGCTGTTTGCTTGAAAAGATCTGGTTGTAAGCCTGAAATGGTAAGCGAATGACCAACATAAATAATCTCTCATAGCCTGAATTTGCACTTCTGAGGATTCAACTTAAGATTCACTTCACTTGCTCTTATCAGAAGTTTCTTGGGGTTTCTGTCATGCTCGGCTTCACCATTACCTCCTACTAGAATATCATCTACTATAAAAGCACATGGATAACCA
This sequence comes from Protopterus annectens, assembly GCF_019279795.1. Taxonomy (NCBI): domain Eukaryota; kingdom Metazoa; phylum Chordata; order Ceratodontiformes; family Protopteridae; genus Protopterus; species Protopterus annectens. The sequence continues at coordinate 711,528,500 of NC_056728.1, forward strand.
GAAAAAAAATTATTCCATGGCATGCTGGAAGACTGGCAGAATTTATCTTAAATGGCATTCTCAAAAATCTGTACCTGACAAAAAGTGTACTGAAACTGGTTAGCAACGAGGATTTTCAGTCAAGCAAAAATTGCCAAAATGAACTTTTTTCATCCAAAACAGAAAAAAAAACAGTGGCATTTGGTATAAAAGCAGTGACTTCTTTGACTGGATGATGAGGTCTTTTCAGTGCTTTGTTCCAATCTCTTAGAGCAATACATATTTTGATGTCATCTGAGCTTTTCTTATGAGCTATCAGCATGGAAGATACCCATTCATTTTTTTCGTCAACTGGATAAATCACACCTTGCTGCATCATTTTATCTAGCTCAGCCTTGAATCTGTTCTGCATAGCTACTGGAACTTTCCAGGCTGGTCTGACAACTGGGCTGACTTCATGGTCTAACTTCATGGAGTACACAACTGAGAGTTTGCCTAGTTTGTCTTCAAAAAGATCAGCATAGGTAGAGAAAATAGACTGGGCAAAATTAGAACAGTGGTCTTTTAAGCTTCCATGGTGGACTTTAAATGAAAGTAGTCCCATTTTCAAACTGTCTCTGAGGCCTAATGATGACTGTACGTGCCTTTTGACTATGTAAAATTGCCACTCATAGCTGTTCCCAGCAGAGTAACATGAAAGTATTACTGAACCTTCAATTTGAATTTCTTCACCACCATAAGCAACAAGCTTCACACATTTTGCCAAATCAAGCTTCTCACCAGCACATACTCTAGCAAATGTTTCTGCTGACATAACATTGCACTTTGAATCTATGTCAGTTTTGAGCTCTATGGGTCTTCCATTTATCTGAACAGTGCAAAATATTAAATTCTTTGTCCATAAATCTACTGTATAGACTGTTCCATTAAACACAGACATACCATCAACATAAAAAGTAGGGTCACAGCTTTCTAACTGATCAACTTGTCTCCTTGAATGTTCTCTTTTAATAAAATAATGAACCTATTTTGATTTACAAAATCTTTGGAAATTATTCTGATTTTTACATCTGTGGCATTGCTGACCAAAAGCTAATCACTTTTCTCTTTTAGATACATGATTGCCACCATAATTATGACAGTGGACTATGAGGCTAGGTGAGGGCACATGCTTTGAGTTTGCTGACTCACCCTTGTGCTTGACTGAGACTGTGTGTGCTCTAGAATTTGTTAGAAAACTATGGGGTTTACCAGGGGGTTGCTCCAGGTAATGCAACACTTACATGTGGTTGGGCCTGTTTCTTTTAACCAAGTGCTGCATACATTCAACATTAGCACTATAAGATACTGGAAGCATGTATTTCTCATTTGTAAGCGTATTTGTGTGCTTTTCTGTGGGCTCATATAACTGACAGATCTCAATGGTCTTATTCAAAGTTAAATCACTGTCTTGAAGCAAAATCTTTCATACAACATCATCTTTAATAGCACACACAAGTCTGTCTTTTATCAACTCATCCCTTAAATCACCAAATCTGCACATTTTAGATGTGTTTCTCAAGTCAGTTATATATGCTGCAAAAGTTTCCCCATGTGTTTGATCCCTTGTGTAAAATAAGTACTTTTCCATTGTAATATTCATTTGGGAGTTACACATTTCTCTAAATTTACATTTTAAGCACTTGGGGTCTTCCCTTGATTCAACTGGTACCATTATATGGCAGTTTCCCCTACCCTGCAAACACAGCAGGTGCATACCCAAATGAATGCTCTCTTTCTATGGCCTCTGAACCAACTAAATTAAGCAGAATAATTGCCTTTGTATGTGCATCTTTTTCAGAAAATGCAGCTTGTATGAAAATATCACACTCTTGCTCAAACACTCTCCAACTCTCTGCAGTATTATTGTCAAACATAAGTGGACCAGGTTTTCAAAATCTGTCATCCATGCCAATAAAATATGCTTAAACAAATTGCAAGTATGGCCCTTGTAATTATATACGAACGTGCACATACATCAATTACTTGTAATAACATCCAAATGCACAACAAACTCTTCAAAATACTGTACTTTGTGAAATATGCTTTGAAATGGCTGTATTTTACAAAATAACTGTACTGTACTGTAAATTAATGCAAAAAAAGTAGTACATAGTGAAACATGTGGTCTTTTTCCTTATTTTATACATTTTATGTGATTCAGACATTGTTTCAAACATTTTCTTAACTATTTGGAATATTTTTTATCAATATGTCACAGTTTTGGACATTACGTTCATTAGAATTTCGTTCTGAGTATTCTGAATTATTTTTACATTCTTTGAGTAAGAAATCATTTAAGGAAGTTTTAGTACCTGCAATTCGTTTCTGATCTGTTTTGTGAGCTGTATGTGCAGTAGGGATAATCCATTCCTCTATATTCCTTCAACATTAACTGAATGCCTCTTGGTCTTGATTCTGGATCCCATTCTGACACCATGTCACTCATCCTATGTTATGATTCAAGGCGAACAGGCAGAGTAGTTCAATTATATGCTTTATTATCTAAAAATACATCAGGATGGAGAGCAGCAGCAACATAAAATAGGAACAAACTGATTAACTGACAGACCATTACATACATGCATGCTTACATCTCAACAGCTCTACAAAATTTCAGTCTGGCTTGTATGTGCTCAGTATTTATATACATGTGCAAGCCCATGGAAAGCTTCTTAAAGGTATACATACAGATCTACATAGACCTTGTATTTCTGGTATTGTTTGACTTACGAATGTGCAGGAGATTCATAAGTGTGGGGTTTGCGGATGCCTTGTAAGCCAGGCATAGATCACCCCTCATTATTCTATAAGACACTGTGTAGATGGAAAGGGCTTTAAAGTGCTTTTCATAAGGCAGGTTTATTATGCCTTGTATTATTTTTGTAAGGAAGCTCTGAGGTCATTCTAGTTGCTGCATATGCCTGGTCAACTATTCTATGATTGGTCTGATAAGGGCAGAGTATAGTGGGATAATGACCTCTTTGGACCTAGATACCATGCACTTAGTTATAAGCTACACAACATAAAAGGGTTTCCTTATCCCTGTGGCCACATGGTGGTTGAAGGTAAGTCTACTGTCTACATGTGTACCCAGATCCCTGACCACTGGGTTGACTTTTAGTGGTGTATTATCAACATGGTAATTAGACGGGATAGCTGACTTCCCAAAATATATGATTATGCATTTCTTAGCATTCAGTTTAAGACCATGGCTTTGGCACCATTTATTAGACATATATAAGCTTCTTGAAGAATATTAGTTTCTGTAGAGGAGGCAATGATAACTCCCAGCTTGCAATCATCTGCAAATTTAGTCAGCCATGAACCTTCAGCACTTGCTTCCACTTCAGAGAAAAAGATACCAAAAAGGAGCAGGCCCAATACAGAGCCCTGGGGAACTCCACTAGTAACCGGCCTCTTGGTGGAGATGATTTCACCATTTTTACCTTCTGGGTCCTGCCATTGAGCCAGTTGGCTATCCAGCAGGTGGTAAAAGGGTTTATACATAATATAGTTAGCTTGTATATAATTCCTGAGTGGGGTATTGTATCAAAAGCCTTGGCCAGATTGAGGTAAGCTGTGTGCACAATCTTGCCCTCATCCATTGCTTTGATGACCATCTCAAAGAAATCCACCTGATTTAATAGGCATGACATTCCTTTAATGAAGCCAAGCTGTGATGCATCCAGAGATTGCAGGTTACCTATGTCCTCATTTATCATGTACATGATGATCTTTAAATGGCCTTACATATGAGGCTGGTCAGAATTAATGGCCTGTAGTTACCCATATTGGTGGATGGACCTCCTTTGTGCAAGGGAATAAATGCAGCCATCTTCCATTCCTTGGGCACAAAGCCTGACTGTAGGCTCCCATTGAAAAATGATTCAAGTAGACAAGAGTGGTCATGTTTCATGCTATTTAATAAGCATCTCAGGATGTTATCGGGGCCCATTGATGCAGTTTTTTTGGCCTTGGAAAGTGCCTTGTTTCTAATAATGGTTGGGGGGATTGTGGTATGCAGTATTTCCTTTGGATTATTGGGGGAGAGTGTTGGGAGAAACTTAGCTGAACTTGTCAGGCAGAAGGTTGGCAATGGCATCTGGTTCAGTGTAAGTGATGCCATTTACAATAAGTACTGCATATTGTTGCATATTTCCCTTGAGGTTATTGACAAAGCTGTAGAAAGCTTTGTGGTTTGCCAGAGAAGACATTTTTTCTTCCCATTTAGCCTTTGAAGTATTAATTAACCCTTGTAGATGCCTGTTTAGATTGGTCAAAAACATTTAGTATGCTGGGCATTATTCCTCCTGTGCTTGGCCAAGATTTTTCTATTGTTTTATATCTAATTGATATTATGATTCCACCAGGGTGGATTGTCTTTTGAGTTTGCCTTATTCTTAATATGAGTGGGCAAAGCTCACTCTATACAGCTATCAATATAGTTGTACAAGGATTTTGTAATTAGCTCAGTATATGCTGTGGTATTTATTGGGTTTGGGGTGCTTGGAATTTAGCCAAGGTGTCACTTAGTAGAGCGAGAGGTTAGCTTTGGACTAGTCCCTAAAAGCTGTTGGTATTGCTGGGTCCAAAGATTTATTTTTATTTCAAGCAATACAGTCTGACAAGTGAGGACATTACACTGCATGAGGAACATCATTCCTCCATGTGTGTGAGTACACGGTCAAGGATGTTTTTATCCCTGGTTGGAGAATGGACCATTAGAAATGGTGTAGCATTCTCAGTCTGTATACTGAGATACATAGTATGGGTTTCCTGGGAAATGAAGGGTTCCTATAATTTGCAAGGATATGGCATGAGCCCTTGTTTATGGTGAGCTGCATATGTATGAGTTCCATTGGGTTATGCAGTTAACAAGTGTGGATGTGAGGTTGTTTTTAATACAGACTGAGACTCCTCCACCTTTAGTTCTCTCCCGTGCAGCAACTGGTCTAAGGTGTGAAAGGCATTATATCCTTGCACTGCCAAAGTACTGTTCATGACTTTAAACCATGTCTCCATTACTACACAGATGTCTACAATCTCCGGGGAGAGGAAGGCTTGCAGGAAGTGAGCTTTCTTGTTAAGACTTCCAGCACTGAGCAGTACCACCTCCAGATATTCCTTACTAGGTTCAGTTAAGTTGGGAAGTCTATCAGCTTGGCATTGCCTAAAAAAGGCAGTATGTGGTGGAAAAGGTCTTTGCCAATATCAAAAAGCTTAGAGGGGATAAGTGTAGACCATCCCTCGCAAAACAGTGTGTTCTGACAACCATGTCCACCCAGGCCACAAAATAATGTACCCCTTGGATTGACACCAGGAGCTAAGCCAGTTGTTAAAAATAAATAATTTTCTGTTGGTAATGTGACTTCATTCTTGGAGAATGTAGTGTGCTTTTCTGTGCTAGGCTCATACCTGCCTGAGACATGTAATCAGCAAGCTTGATCATGTCTCACTTCATATAATCAAGGAATGTACATCTCAGGTCATTAACATCCACATGGACTATGACAGTGTTATACTGGTACCTGAGGTTCAATGACCTGAGTGCCTGTGTGACTTGATGGATCCTAACCCCGGAAAGGCAGCAAACCATGCTCTCTATTCACTCTGGTGAGGGGGACATTAGTGTGCCTCACTATAGAATCACTAATGAACAAGAAATTTAGTTATGAACTGGTTTGCCTTAAGGGCTTAGCAGAAGAGGCATTGGATACAGTGTTACTATGTGTAGCTGTGGGTAGTATTTTAATGTAGTGTTATGTGATGGCTGAAGACCCTTTTTTTGAGTGTGCTGAGCAGGAGGTCTTAGTGTTTTAGGAAGGTTGTCTGTAAGTGCCTCAGCATAAGTAGTTTTATGTATAGGGACTTTACCCTGTACAGCAGGTGTAGTTCAAGTGTCATTGACAACCTCTATAGGATTTGTTTTGATTTTTGTGAGAGAGTTTTGCCTTCAGTGTTAAAATGTATTAACAACTCTTGCATACTTTATCTGTTTTATTAAGAATAAGAAGATTGTCAGTGCACATGAGGCAATTGCTCCAGTGCCTCAGAATACCCATCTCAACTGGATTAGCCATAGAGAGAGTCTAGAAGTACATATCCATGGCTGCTGATCTACTAGGGAGGAGTGAGGAAAATTTAAATATTGAATAGGTCAATAACACCAGGAACTTGATGAGCAATGCTCAGCCATGCTCAGACTAAATACTCCAGTTGTTAAAAAAATCTGTCTAGACAGTAAGGGAATTTTAAAGGAAACTTGCTCTGTGAGAGATCAGTGTCTACACAGATTACAAGGGGGAATTACTCTGCAAGATATTGCCATCTATAGTGGTCACTGCTAGGCTCTGCTGTGCAGAGAGCAGCAGTTCCAGCTAAAGATTGCAAAAAAGGACAGAAAGTTCAGATGTTCAACAAAGAAACACTCAATTAATACAGCTATGACAAAAAGCAATGCAAAAACAAATGTCAAAAACAATGGATATGGTAATGTAAGTCTTAGCTTGCTTGTAAGTTATGAGCCAAGTATTGTGCAACTGTGAAGCTTAATTATCAGAGATTTAATAAAAAACCCCACAAATAATGCCCTGTGACCAGTCAAAAACAACACAGTTTTGTTTCCTTTACACAATCCCAAGCAAGGAAATGACTCAGCTTCCCTCTACTCTCACTAAAGTGGAACCAATGCAGTTTTAACTGAAGACTGTAAAATGGGCCAAAAAAAGTGCAGATATACAACACAGAAACACTCAATTAATGCATTTTTGACAAAAGCAATGTGAAAGACAAGTGTTAAAACAGTGGCTATGGCAATGCAAGTCTTAGCTTTTGCAGAGTTTAGCAGAAACCAGCAATACTCTTCTTCTCAAGTAGCATGGTCACCAAATGTCACCGAATGCTTGGAACACATAAGTTATCAGTCAAGCATTGTGCAATTGTGATGCTTAAATATCAGTGGAAATTAACAAAAACACAAATAAGGCCCTGTGGCCAATCAAAAACAACACACTCTTCCTTCTTTTATACAACTTCGAGCCAGAAAATGACTCAGGTCCTCTCCACTCTCAGTACAATGGAACCAAGGCAGTTCGACCTAAAGACTGTAAAAAAGGTCAAAACGTGCATATATTCAACACAGAAACACTCAATTAATGCAGTGAAAAACAAGTGCTGAAACAATGGCTATGATAATGTAAGTCTTAGTTTTTGTACCTAGGTTACCCTCTCATGCTACAACAGTGCAGGCTACAAATCTTCGTAATGCAAAATACCTGGTTTTGAGCCCAACTGTTCAAACCAGAACAAAGACACTTTGAATAACAGGCACAATAAGCCTTCACCAGCAATTCCCAGCTCAAAAAGGTGGAGGCTACCTTCTTCTCTTACAAAAGTGTAGATCACAAAGCTTAATATAATATAAGTGGTTTGGAGCCCAAGTGCTTAAATCAGATCATAATGTTTCTTCTATTTCAGTAGTATTTTTTTTCTTTTCTCTTCATTGTTTGCACACCATTTGGCATTAAGCAATTTAGACTAGCAGTGGTCCACATAAAAAAGTGAAAAATTTAATTTAGGCTACCTTTTGTAGTACAAACAAGACTGGTGGTGGTGTGCAGCCAGCAACATGCTGGATATTATTCCATGAAGAAGATGCACCTGTCGGGTAACATACTCTGTGGCACAAGGTGTAAATGCAGTGATCTTATAGAAAGAAAACAGCTGGTGTATGGTTCAAATTCAATGAAGTAATAGTTTTAAAGAGGGAGTCTGAATACATATTTACAGATATGATGTCATTGTGTTGCTTTTTGAAAATCAGCTATTCTCAGTATTGCTAACAAGATGTGAGTCCTCTTGCCATTATTTGGTAGCATTTACAGTGCTGATAACGTGTGCCAGAAATTAAAGTTCTGATGTGTCAAGGAGATGTGGGAGGGATGAATTGTCACATTAATGCACTTTGTTTTGGTCATTCCTAGGTATACCTTATGCTTGAATTAAGTTTTCCTTTCACCTTTTGTCTGTTATTTTTTTCTAATGCCATTGCCATTTGCTCTCCACTTGGCAGCTTGAAAACACAGTTCACTTCCAAAGGAAAAAAGTGAAAAATCTAATGTGGACTGCCGTCTGTAGCTTAAAAAAAGTCTGATGCTAGTGTGACTGTCAGCTCCCTGGATGTTACTTAGTGAAGAAATTTCACCTTTCTGTTAGCTATCTCTGTGGCTTAAGGTATAACTAAAGTTTCTTAAGAGAAAAAAGACAGATGATGTAGGGTTTGAATCCAGTGATTGATAATTTTACATAGGGGATCCGAATGCATTTGTTAACAGCATCTGAGCTGTTGTCTGCCCACTGTCACATTATTTCTCATTAACTACAACACTTGTGTGCCACAAATTACACTTCTGATGTTGCAAGGAGATGTGAGAAGGATGGATGTGTCACTTGAATGCACTTCTTGTTCTCGTCATTGCTATGTATGCCAATTGATTGAATTCATTTTTACTGTCAGCTTTTTTCTCTGCATTTTTTTCTAATACCTTTTGCATCTGCTATCCACTTGGAAGTGTGAAACACAGCTCAATGCCTAAGGTAAAAAGTTAATATTTTAATTTAGACTGCCTTCTGTAGCACAAACAAACCTGGCACTGGTGTGTGTCCATTAGCACTCTGGATGGTTCTCAGTAAAGAAATTCTAACATTCAGGCAATTTTCCTTATGGCACATGGTTTAAGTACAGTGATCTCTAAAGAGTGAAAGCTGCTGATGCAGGGTTCAAATCCTGTTGTCAGATACTTTTACAGTGGGGTTCAGAATGCCATTTGTTACAACATTTTGATTAGGAATGTTACAGTAAATGCACAACTATCATATCAATGTTTATTACCAGAAATGCGCCAGTATTGATTGCTATAGAAGCACAATATAATGTATGTAAATTATGTTAAACATGTCAATTCTAATATTTAATGTCTAATACACATTCATAGGTCTGATGAGCACAATATGTTTGTTCTAGTTATTGAGTTCTCACATATTGCAAGTATGTATTTATGCCAGTATGTGTTATTCATGTAACCTAACACACCATGTCTTAGGGCATGCAACTGCATGTATCTGAGATATATTTACAAATATAAACACTGCCTTTCACATAGAAATGTAGTCCCATGAGTAAATAAATTCACAGACAAACATGCAGCTCTTGATTAATTCTACATTCAGTCTAAAGTTAATATACCTCTAATTACCATTTTAACATGTAATCTCTCCTGTGGCAATAAGAGTTAACCATCGAAGTTTAACATTGTATCTTTTTTTTTCTCTTGGGTTCAATTCTCAGGTGATACTACTCAGTCCTTCCAGTCTCTAGCTCCCAACATGCCAATATGTCAGAAATCATAAATTTTTTCATCCAAACAACTATGATTATAACTAAAAACATAAAGCATAGGAGGGTTTAACATTGGAAGATGTCTCAGCAGTTTGAGCATCACACATGGCCACATGTCACTGACATTTTAACACCTTCTCTGCTTTTTGATGTAGTGATTGCCAATCTGTCTGGTAAGCCATTGCTGTGTTTCCAATTGCATAAATGCAGCTGGAAAGGCTCTGTGTCTCTGCACACAAGCTGCTACATGAGAGATCTGAACTGGGTGACAATTCAGACCCATGTTACTGGCTTGACTGATGTAGATATGGCTAGCAGTGGAGGGATGGTGTTCCATTTAGAGAACAAATGTGGGGTGTTGAGGAATCCAGGAGTTTTGTGGCACTCCTAGTGAAGTGTTACAGCCAGAGGCTACTGCAGGGGGAGTATACGAGGTGCCAGTATAAGGCTGATTCTTGGAATAGCTTGGCCAAGGCTATCTCCAGTGCAACTGGAATACCACACACTGGGACCAATTTTGTCATCACTACAGTAAAATGAAGAGTCACAAGAGGTACCTCTTGAGCTGATGGAAGGATAAATTTAAGACTGAAAATGCCCCTCACTTGTGTGAATATTCTGACCCATTACCTGTCTACAATATGACACCAGTTAGCTAGCCAGCCAACACAGTTATCCATTATATTTTCACATATATATATTTTTTTCTTTTTCTACTGTACAGCTGTAGCAAAGATTGCAGAAAACCATGAGGTGCATCAGGAGAGCCTAACTTGCCTCAGAGAGACATGGGGTTAGTACCCATCTTTTCCGATTGCAAGGCACGGAAGTATTCTCAGTCCATCACTGTATATCATCATAAGCAGGCACACCTTCACTTTAATGTCAACCATACATGCCTGCTCCATTAGTTCTTGGTTATTACATTAGGCAATGAGTACATTAGAGTAATTGTGCATTGGTTCAATACTCAGGAACATATATTCACTTTTTACAGGGTACTATATTTTCATTTCAACACTGCTTGGCATTAATAATTCAATATTTGCAAATGCAGTTATTACCTTAAAAGCAGATATTGGAATTGGCACTGTGAAATACATGATCTTATTAGTCATATCATATCATTGTGATTGACTGATTTTATGAAGCATTCATGCCTTCCCTTTAAATCTGGATGTGGCTAAGGTATACTTATGTATTTCTGATATTGTTTTATGTATTGAAATAATTAGGTAATATGACATACCATTGATATAATTCTCATTTTTGTCTCCCCTACCCTTTATATCTCCTTTTATTTATTTTATAATACATTACGTTTGAAAACAAAATGACCATCAGAACAGGGATGTAGACCAGCCACTAGGGTTCAGCCCACCATACCTCCACAGGCGGCTGTGGCAGCACCACCATAGGCAGCACAAACACACAGCACATCTGGATCACAGCCTGCCCTACCCTCTGAGAGCAATAGTAGTAGAGGTGGTGATTTTGTCACCTGACAGAAGCAAACAGGGCTGGTAGAAGGCATTATGGAGACAGCCTTGTAGCCTGAATGGGCAAGGTTGAAAAGGTCCTGTTTAGGATTGCAAAAAAGTTGCAACATCTGGCACACTGACCCAGGCAGCTGACACAAGAGATAGTGTAACAGTTCTGAGAGTGAGGACTAGATTCTCAGTATTCTCAAGATGGATGTAGCTGCGCCTCTAAGGTCCCCTATCTATCCCCAGTCATGGTATCCCTAACTGCCTGTGTCCATCAACATCCCTGACTGTCTTGTGTGCCCTGTATGTCTGCACCTGAAACCTAATCTACCCTATTTACCTCACTGTTTTAGTCCTAATCACCTTCCCCAACATTCCTTTCTCTCAAAAAAAAAAAAATACAAAATGGGCACCTGTCCAAGAAAAGAAATTATGCCCCATACATGGATATCCTCTTTGCCTGTGTATCAGTGTAATACACTTGATTTGGTCCAATTCTCTGTACAACATTATTCTGTTGTTGTTACCCATCTCTGGTGTAGTAACTGTCCAAACTCATGAAATTGTGGGTGCAATGCTACATTTCTGTTGTGAAGAAGTGGATAGCTATAGTGCACTTCCAAAACCCTCATGCAAATTTCCATACTCTTTCCCTTGTGTCCTACCATCTGCCTGCCACACCCATGTTTAACACTCTCCTTAAAACCCTTTATTACACATTTAATCTCATCAAAAAATAGAATCATGGATAGCACACAGACAGAAATGGCCTATCAAAATCCTTATTGAAATACAGAGTAAAGCCAGACTAAAGGTGCCACTGTAAAACAGTTACTGTAACAGTTCTTAGGCCACTGGATGTAATGGACTTGAAGTTTCTGTGTGGCTTTTTGAGATAATCCACCTGTCTGTATACTGCTATTTTTGTATAGTGTCATGGGTTCAATTACAGCTTTAGGTGAAATTCATATTTTGTGACATTTGATATTCTTATCATATGGTTAACTGCAAAATCTATATTTCTCTCCATTTGCAACATTTCATTAACTTACCATTTGAACAGTGCAACATGACAGTATTAGCAAAAACATCTCAGCTCCAACATGGAGACTTAGTAAGCCATCTTTGTCTTGCTTATGTCTTAATGTTGGTTACACTCTCCTCTCCCTTCTTGCTCCCTATATACGCACTTCATTGTTCAGAGAATGATAACTTAATAATGAGGAAATAAGTAAGAATAACACACCATACAGATGGTCCTACATGTCCCACAAAAATACTGCTGTTATTCATTTCTCTGTCTCTCTCTCTCTGTTCACATCTTCTGCTTTAATAAGTTGAGATTGTCCTTCAATGGTGTGATTTAAATTATAGAGATAGGATTCCCTTTGTGGTATGATGAAATAATGCTCAGCTCAGTAGATGGATTTTTGCATACTTTCAAGGGGTCTAATCTAGGCATTAGCTAAACATTACTGACTGTTTTAGTACACTATTTTATGTGTAGCTGTTGCTTACATATTGTTATGAGCCAACATTATCCTGCCTCTGTCATAAGCTACTTGGTCCATGACCATCCTCTCTCATGAATATGTATGTTCGCCCTTCTATGTCATTAGTCTTCTTCCTTTGTGTTTGCATAATGTCTGGTGCTGAGCACCAACTGCAATTGAGGCTAAATCGAATTGCTGAAACTGAAAAACTGTAAACATCGAACACAGTTAATCAAAGTTTCAGCAATTCAAACGAAAAAAAAAAAAAGAAAAAAAAAGATCAACAGTTAAATAACTGTTGTAAGCAGGGGGGAGCCCCCTTGCACACCCCCTGCTCTTTAAATATACCAACGCCAAGATCGCACAACAGTGCAGTAAAGGGAAATATTCCCTTTCCACACTATAGCGCGATTTCAGAGTTGGTATATTTAAAGAGCAGGGGGTGTGGGGGTGCAAGGGGGCTTGTCCCCTGCTTACAACAGCTATTTAACTGTTGATCCTTATTTTTTTTTTTTTTTGCATTCGAAATTATGAAACATTGAACATACAAGTTTGATCTTGTAGTGTTCGATGTTTCATCATTTTGATAATGTAATAGGAACCCGAAATAGAAGTATACCACTTATGGCAAAATGTTGTGAGTTTTTGCCTTCAGCTGTATTATTCTGATGACCTTTGCGCTACTGCACTCACCTATGTGTAGTCAGGTTAATGTAGTTTTGAACAAGTTGAAGAATTGAATGTACAACATACAGCTGTCATGAAAGTAATGAAGAATAATACATGCATTCTCTTTTACTGCAAACTTTTATCACATGGGAACTTCATGGATTAGGACTTCCTATGTGGTATGTTTCAATAATATGCAGGCCTGCAGATTTATCTTGGAATTCTCTCAAGATTTGAATCCAGATGTATACCAAACTGTTTTTGAAAGTTTTGTATGACTCCTATGGGTGTAAATGTTGGCTACACCTTTTCTTAACACATCATTATCCTACTGTTATATTAATGTGCTTGCTGCCTATGGTGAAGCCTATCTTGTACAGATCTTGCCTAAATAATTATGATGATAAAGGAAACAGTAACACAGCACAAATATGTGCAGAAATAAAACATGAAATAATCTCTTAGTGTGTCTGCATGCGTATTCCTTTCACCAATTGTCCACCTCTTCCCACCCCTTCTGTAACATCCAGTAAACCTCCTTGATTCAAAACTGTTTACATAAGCTATGTTTTTAACATCAGTAACATGCTTAGTCCCCCGTGTTTCATATTACAGTTGTAGCATACATATAAGGATTGAATAACTGCAACTTTCATGATGGATATGTAAACAATGACACCTGAAACATGACCATAACACAAGTCAGTGCAGAGTGCCATAGACTACTGCTAATTCCTATTTTAAGTTCAACACCTCAAGATATCATTATGCATGTGCTAATACTTTGCTATCAGCAGCACAATTGAGCTTGGTAGTACTGCGCTTCAGGCAGAGATTAAAAAAAATTGCAACAAATAATTCTTTGTTTATGTTGTACAACATCTGTTTGTCTGCATTGAATTTTGACAGCATTTATCTGTATCTCAGAGTGATGCTGACTCAATTAAGTCAGTCTGTTAATGTATGCCTGCACTCCAATAGTTCCATTTGCAACTGTATTACAATGTTGAGTAGCCTATTCACACATAATCCATTGCTGTTGTTCTGAAGTGCACTATCATATTTAAGAAGTGTCTGTATTGTCAATGCACATTGTGCAAGCAAGAGACAAGACAAGTGACACTGACACAATGAATGTTTACCATATCCATGCACTTCTCCTGGAATGAATTAGCAGGAATTCTTGATTGATAATTTACTGGCTTACAACTCTGCTTGTCATTGGTATTCCATACTGTAAAAATGGTACATATCTCTCACAGTAATGCAATGTACACGAAGGACAGTATATACATTTTAGCAGAGAAGCATGTCATTACATGGAACAAGCATAGTGCTGTTACATTGGCCTATCTACACACATGCATTTGTCCCAGAATTTGTGATTCATAATACCAGCTGTTCTAAACAATGAATTTTTACTAATTACAGGTGTGCTTTTTTACATCATTAAATTTTTACTTCTGTGGTGCTTGCAACTAATATTGTGCTCTGTAGATTGTGTAACTGGATAGATAAGCTTATCCTGTCAAAAGTGCACATTCTCCCCTTGTGAGTCAGACTTCTCCTGTGATGCTTGTGACTAACACTGTGCTCTGCAGATTGTATAACTAGATAGGTAGAAGGCTCAACCCTTACCTTGGTGAACGTGTGTGTGTGATTGCAATATCAGGCATATATAGCATCCTGAACATATGTACTATATCAACCTCCAGTGAAGGGAAGAATATAACCTGGGTGAGTATTCCACCATGTCATTATCCCAGTTTTACTAGAAACAACTTCTTTGCAACACAGTGATGAGGTCATCCTGTCCAAAGTGTAGTCTCTCCCTTTAAGAGTCAGAGTTATGTGGCTCTTGCAGCTAATACCATGTTTTCTAGATAGATAGGAAGTTCATATCTCACAGTGGGTAACTTGTGTGTGTGTGTTACTTCAATGTCAGTAACATATAGCATTTTTGTGTGAAAAAGGAGCAGAAATCATTGTAATAGGAATCCCCATCCATACATGTACACACCAGATAGCTGGCTGACAACACTGTTACTTACCTGCACATTCACAAATAGTGACTCAAGTGACTAAGGAGTACTGGCTGGATTTGAGTAGACTACCTATGATTACAAGGTACAAAAACACTTCCTGAATCACACGCACTGTATGAGATGTTCTTTTACAATTGTGACAGTGTTCATCTGAATGGATGATATCATCATTCTTTCATATGTTGATGTACTTATAAAAATGTATGGTGGTTGAAGTGCCTAGTAACAATACATAGCTACACATACTACATGCATTAGAAACCCTCTCTACCAACATGATGGACAAGTGCTCATGCACAGTAGTCAATCACTATTCAATTTAAACCTCCTCCCTCTGTACTTCTGCAATCTAGATAGCACAGTGTCAACAGCCAGTGTCACAAGATAAGTCATATGACCACTATGATGTGGTTCGTTTTAGATAGCATGATGTAAGCATTGTGTTTCCAAAACTGTTTATTGCCTAGGTAATACAAATCTATATGGTAATCCTCTACCAGGGAAATTACATTTCCAAAGTGGAAGTTTACACAAGAGGTGTTGTCATGGACGCAATTGTACATGACGGTACACACACTCAAATTAGTTAAGCAATGTTGGAATCTATCTATTTAAACAATCTATACAACACATAATTTGCCACAAGTGCCACAGAAGAAATCTGAGTTGTAAGGGCACAGTGTGTGATTTTGATATGCTAAACTCATCAGTTTGATGGAGAGAAGATGTTTTTGGTAAAAGTGGGATAGGAGGATGGAGGCATCTTCTCCCATGTTAAAATCTTCGGCTGACTGGAAGTTGATACAGCATGTCTGTTCAGGGAAATTAAACCAAGTAAAAGCCAGCAAAGGTACAAAAAGAACTATAAACTCCAAACAAGTACCCTTGACATGAAAATACAGCAGTCAATTGTTCTTTGATGCAAAAAAATCCAAGTTTAATTCACACAAGCAGCTTCCAAGGTTTAAAATCAAAGCACATAAAGGCACATAAACGCCCTTCACCAACTCAGCATTTTCATCTAGTTAAAACAGACTTCATCAGATGCAGACTCATACCAAACTACACATATTTATATCAATTAATATTTAAACTATCCAATCAGCAACACTAAATAAATAAATGTGATTAAAAAAGCTTAAAAACATGCCTTGTCATTTGTAAAATAAATTGTTAAAAACACACTTAAAAGACTTGAACATTTGGAATGAAAATGTTCAAGTCTTTTAAGTGTGTTTTCAACATTAATTGATATAAATATGTGTAGTTTGGTATGAGTCTGCATCTGATGAAGTCTGTTTTAACTAGACAAAAATGCTGAGTTGGTGAAGGGCGTTTATGTGCCTTTATGTGCTTTGATTTTAAACATTGGAAGCTGCTTGTGTGAATTAAACTTGGATTTTTGCATCAAAGAACAACTGACTGCTGTATTTTCCTGTCAAGGGTACATGTCTGTTCAGGGAGCTATATGTTAGATAGAAAGAAGGTTCAACTCTCACCACGGGGTGTTTGTGTGTATAGGGGTCTATTGATAGGTCAGTAACACCTCAATGTCAAATGTTCTGTGCCTACTTCCACTGAGGAGAATGCATCTTTGGACACAGCTCCCTTTGCTCTTTATCCCACTTTTAACAGACACATCCTCTCTGCATAAACTGATGAGCACATTCTGATGATGTTCTGTTTGAATAAAGGAGGAAGAAAGTGCTAACCTCTTTTTTCCTGTATTCATGTTCGAACCTGTTATTGCTATTGTTCTTTAGTTGTTGTGGTGTAATATATGTGTTTGTGGTGTTTACATGATGTTATGGTAGTGTTGTTTGTAATATCTTGTGAGCTTGCCCAGTATAATCCTGCATTAGATGCTCTTCATTTACAAATGGAGACCTTGAACTACTGCAATATCATCAGATCTGTGATGTCATTTGTCACTTTTGTATTTTAATTTGTATTATATTACTGTTTATGATGCACATGTATATAAATCACTTGCATGTCTAAGACATGTCAATGTAATATACCCCCTTCTATGCTTGTCAAGTGACAAATGTTAAAACATGTCCCTTTCAGCTGTGCATGATACAGCTGCTATACAGCTCATGCTTTGTTTATAAAGGATGGCGTGAAGGATACAGCACTACAGTTAGTTATCACACATAAATTCCTTGTATATACATGCCATAGTCAACAAATGCACTATATGCTAATGGCCCATAATGTATCCACTGTTCTTGCTAACTATTATCTCAACTCAGCAAGTTATCAACATTAATATCACATTTACTACCCTTTCTTACAATGCTGCATCTTGTTCCTCCCACATCCATTGCTAGCATGTCTGTTTTTAAGTTATGTACAAGGTTAAACACTTGGAAGCAGGGTTATTTATTATTACCATCAATATGGATGTCTTTCTATTGAAAAGTGCTTCTTTGTGGCATCTTCACATTTAAATGCATTAACTGAGTACATTTTCCCATGTATCCTCCCCTTGTAATTATCCCTTCACTGTTCACATTGTATTCTGTGTAAATTAGCCCAGTTTCATGTCCCCTGTATCTCCATGCTTAAAAGTCACTTGCTTTTACTTCACATAACCTCTCTATACATGCATGCATAGTACATTTGCTTACAGGCAAATATGTTTGTTTATATTCTGAGCTCATGATCCCAGCACTGTTTCACAGTCACCAGCACTGCCACTGTCCATGAAACAGTGCTTGGGATCATGTCAGTGAGATGAGCAGCATGCATATCCAATCAGTGCTACTGCTCATCGCACTGACACTCTGGGATTATATAGGCTTCTCTTGAAGTCTACATGATTGTTATTGAATCCTGGGTAGAAGTAGTGATCTCACAATGTTACAATGTAAAATATGTGCTCAGGATCCTATAAGAGATCAGTAAATGTAAATCCTCGGCTCAGGATCCCATAATAGATCATTTAAGAGTCCTGCTACTTTCTATCCAAGTTTGTATGTCTGATCCTAAAAAAAGTTGTCCTACTTGATTCTCAACTTCTTTGAGTGGATTTAAGGTCCTAATGCCAATTGAGAGATTTTTCCAAGCCATTGCTAACTCATCTGAATGCCCAGCACCTCCCCCAAAAAGCCTATAGTATATAGAATGCTAATGCAGATGCTTCAGCCTCTCATAATGTGGTTAGATTTTTCACTGAGGAAAACTGCCTTGCATAATACTTCTGGATTCCCTCCAGTTTGTTAAGCTCCATTACTGAGAATGTACAAAAGCTGCCTCAGTTTGAGTTCTTACCACAGACTTAAACAGCTGGGGTAATAGATCTTTATGTCTGGATGTCATGATCATCAAGATACAGTCTCATTCTATCATTAAGTAAATGCAGTCTAGACTTTAGTAGTGTTTGGCATGGTAAATCATCATAAGGTGATATATTAGTGATAATCAGCATAAATACACCTGCACTTGCATATAAAAATGTGAAAGAAAATTTGGCAGCTTAATGTCTAATGGAAATCTGAAGAATTTTACCTCTTCAGTAGAGCTGTGTGTTGGGTGTCAGTACAGTGCCTATTTAAAATCTACCCCATGACATCCTGGCCATGGTAATTATAAGATGTACAAAAAGACATAAAGACAATCCCTGGGATTCATGAAGCTTGCGCCAGGCGCAAGCGTAGCGTAGGCGGAATAACACCAAATATGGCCGTTGAGCGATTCAGGTACGATCCAATTCCATGTGCACTACCGGTGTACGCCAGAACTGCACAGCCCTCAGCATAGGTATGCTAATCACCCCATGCGCAGTGTCGCACCATGCAAATGAAGACATATAGCGATTCATGAAGTGGTGCAGGCGTAGCGTAAGCCCACGGAAATGTAAACCAAAAAACATGGTTCACATTTTCCCAAACAGAACATCGGAGCTATGGAAGTGGACCAGACTCATGTATTACAAAGTTAACATATGCCAATGGCTAAATACACAGCCAATGGCATAAGGAAAGATGCACAACACCTAAAAAACAACATTTAATGTCATGTCCACAGTAACGCACAGTACAACCACAGGGCATGTGTGAGCAAACAGGAACACAAAGAAAATATATACAAATGTCATAAAATCGCAATGTAATACAAATCAGGTTTTCACCATAATATGCAATGGTAGGCATGGTACACCACAACCAAGGTGCAAGGGTTGCTAAGGGCCTGCGACAATGTTCGGCATGGTAACTATGAATTAGTAGTCAATGCCATGCAAATGAGGCAGGTAATACTGAATTGCAAACGTCTCGCCAGGTGAAGGATGTACCATACGGTGCAGCACTATAACACCGAAGAGTGGCTCAGAAGAGATACATGACATCAGCAGTGGGGTGTGCCACCGTAGCAGTAAGCACATTGGAGCAATGCAAATCTGGCCTGGCCATTGCTAAGCAAAGCTGCAGGACAGGGGTGGGGAGGAAGGTATAGAATCGTTTAGCTGAGAGCACATATGGTGCCCGAAAGCGCATGTGTACGGGGATGAAAACGTGCCTGAAACTCGGTAAGTGGATGCACGCGCCGCGAACAATAGCATAAACAGGAAGGTCAGTGGAAGAAAAGAAGGAAATGCTGAAATAGGGTAATTGGAGTACTACTGAGCGATTAACACCAATCAACTCACGGCGGCCAATTGACGGCAGCTGACAAGTCTGCTCGCAGAAACCTGCAAAACAGGATAGGGGAGGCATTGGATTGCAACGAAAGGAGGGGAGGCATTGGATTGCAAAGATAGGAGATCTGTCATAGCAGAGCAAAGCAAACTGACAGCAAACCGACAATAGAACACATTACGCAAGATAAGCCAGGTCTAGGAAAGTACAAATGAAAGCAGGCTACTGGATGCATGCCAGAAAATGGTAGGTGGAACGCGCAAAAATGTAAAGGGAAGGTCAAGAGGTAATCCATGGCAGCCAAATGTAATTCAACACCAAAGGCACCACAATAGTAGTTCCGGCAGTAAAACACATAAGGTACCCTGTAGCTACGATCATACATACACACCCTATGACATAATCGGTGTTCACAGCACAATAGTATAAAGTGTGAAAGCATCCTACGCACACCTGTGTATTCCCAAACACTGCACCATAGGTGTAAACACATGGGGAACTTTTAAAATGTACATGTTGGAAGCTGCCATAGCTGTGATTCATCAGCATGTGTGACGGTGTTGTGGAGGATGATGCCGACAACCACCGCAGGCCCTAGAGGAGAAGAAGAGTGTTCAGACCAAGGGTAACCTACCAGGGGCTACATGATCTGGAGATAGTAGAGCGTTACAAGGGTGGACAGGGACATCTTACAGCAAATAGTGGAGCTGCGCCGGCCATGCCTGAGAACCAGAAACAACAGAGGGGAACCCATCCCAGTGGACATGAAGGTATGTGTAAGCTTACGAATACTATCCACAGGTACCTTTCAAAGGCCAACTGGAGATATAATGGGGATCTCACAGGCAGCAGCATCCACGGTACTACACCAGTTCCTGGATGCCATGTTACCACATGCCAATGAGCATGTATACTTCCCCCAACTCAGGAGGAGTTGGCCAGCAATATGCGTCACTTCCACTGTGTGGCACACTACATGGAGGTACTGGGTGTGATAGACTGCATGCACATACATATCAAGTCACCACCCGGTGAGCATGGTAGGCGCTACATAAACTGCAAGGGATTCCACTCCATCAACTGCCAGGTCATGTGCAATGCCCAGGGCATTATCATGGATGTGTGTGCTGGCAGCCCTGGAAGCTACCATGACTCCCATATCTGGCATGCCTCACAGCTGTATCAGGTATTTGTCAGGGGGGACATCCCACATGGCCACCTTGTGGGGGATGCTGGCTATGCACTGGAGCCATGGATGATGACTCCCATCAGAAATGCACACACACACCCATGCAAGAACGCCATAATGAGGCACACGCACAAACCAGAATCATCATAGAGCTTGTGTTTGGGATGCTGAAATCAGAGTTCTGGTGCTTGGACACATCTGGTGGAGCCTTTCAGTACTCTCCAGGCACGTGTGCCCACATCTTCATAGTATGTGCCATGCTACATAATATAATCCTGCGGAAACAGCTGCAGCAGGGACAAAATGGTGAAGGCCCTTATAGCCCACCACAATTGCCAAGGCCATCACAGGCACAGAGGGATTCAAACCACGAACACACTGTGCCAGCCCCAGTAGGCAGACGGAGGAGTGCCCAATATGCCTATGCCTTGGCAAAGAGGGAACGTATAGCACATACTCTGACAGTGTAGGGCCCTACGGACTGACACACCTCTCCACCTGCACACACAGTAAAATGGATGGCACACAAACACGACCACCTGTAAATTGTAATGTATAGGTGGCCCACTGTGTGAATCCTACATAGGCAGCCCTCAAACATTGTGCACACAACAGCTATCGGAACACGGAATGTCAACACCTGAACAGTACATGCGCCTATCAGAATATGTTGGTGCTGAGTGTATAGGCTCCCAGGTACATCAATAGGTACATGCCCGATTGTCAGAGGCCATACACCAAACAGGGCAAACAGTGTCCGCTTTTGCCACAACATCGAGTAACCAACTGTCGCTTAGTGGAGCAGAGGCAATCGCGGGAGCACATGTGTGTAAGCACTGTTCTGCACACACTCAGCATGGATTCCCTGCTGCGTTAATGAGGGGCTCCACATAATGTAATCATGGATGTTGTGTCAAGGCATGGGGTGTACCCATGACAGGTATTCGTCACCCCAGCATGCTCCACCTACATCGTTTGAAGGTGTAGCACAGTATCGTGTGTGGCTCACTGTGATATAAATACGCAATGCTGGAGCACATCCAATAAACATCACATGGACATACCATTAACTGGACTCATCAATATGTAAACTAACTGAGTTACCCATGTGAGTGCAGTATGGAGTAACAGCCATAGTATACTCCACATACAAAATGACATAACACGTGTACAAATCCCAGATGTCCAAGTGTTAAATGCAGTGACCGTCATGCATGTTCCCGGTCCCACATCCTGCAAGGGATGTAACGTAATCCCGAAGGCACGAGTAATGCAAGTTGGATGCAGGTCATCAGATCATGTTTAGCACACGTTAGCGGGAATATGCATTGCCCACTGCTGGTAAGCGACGTTTAAATATGACTATACGGATATGAGCGAAACAGGGCTAAGCTTCTCCGAATATCACGCAGATCATGGTCAATGATGTCCAGAACAGGTGAAACCAGCATTATTCACCCTTGTACTAATAGCGCCTGCTCTGCAGGGTAAAACGACCACTGTCAGGAGTAGAACACACAATCATGTATACAATCACCTAACACTATTGCTAGCCAAGATGTACCTACGGTAGGGTTGCCACCTCTTCAAATGACCAATGTGGGACATACGTCAGATGTCTGCAGGCCGACACATACACCCGGCCAGTATGAAAATCAGAACTTCACTGTTTTGCCTAGATAAAAGCTTATTCTTGTAATGTTTACTTACTTATTCTGTTTCTATAACATATAGGTGGTTCAGATACAGAATAACTGTTTTATGCAACTATTACATAAACTATAGGAAATAAGTATGTCCTAAAATCTCAGGACATTTGCCATGTTTACAAATATTTTGCAGGACACAACTGCCCAAAGAGGGACTGTCCCTCGCAAAGTGGGACAGCTGGTAACCCTAACCTACGGCAGGTGTGTAATGTGACAGGTACAGACACAAATGTGCAGAGTCCAGGAAACACCGACAAGTACACAATGAACGGTGTAGCTTGCCTGTCACTTTCCCTGTCAGATATATATATATATATATATATATATATATATATATATATATATATACACACACACACACACATATATACATATATATATATATATATATATATATAATACAGATAAAAAGGGCGATAGAGTGATATATGTTGATATATACGGATTCACCAATATCTGCAAATATATAGATAGGTAAACGACATTCATAACACCTTTGAGATACAAATAAATAGGATACCGCCAACTATGGAATGTGCAACATACCGATATGTGTAACCACAAGGCTGAAAGACTGAAAGAACACAGTACTGGAACAGTAGAACCGCGAGTACTACTATGATGATATGAAGGGACATTTAGTTACCACTGCCAGTGTTGCGATCCACGTAGGTACTGTGTTCAGCTGTGTTTGTGAGTGCTGTAGTCTGTGTATGTGTGTTGAGGGTGCCGTGTGCATTTCCATGTGACTGTAATGTGTGTGTATGTGTCCGCATTGTGTGTCTGTTAGTGCCAACTCGGAGGTAGATCATTACGGTAGGTGTGGGTATAGCTGGCGTAGGCATACGGTTACCACCTGTCCCAAATTAGGAGGGACAGCCCCTCCCTGGCAGGTGTGTCCTGACATAAAACATTACAAAGGGCAAAAGTCCGAGATTGTAGGGCATTATTATGTCCCATATATTATGTAATAGTTTCATGAAATAGTTATGCCTGTATGTAAGAAACGTAAATGTTACATGCAATATCATAAGTAGCCAAAGTCCCACAACAATAGGTATGTATTGAGGATAAAAGTATGTGCTATCCTGTGTACTGACCGTGGCTATGTGTCGACCTGTAAACACCGCTGTGTGTCCCGTAAGTGTCCAACAATGGCCATATGAAAAGGTGGCAACCCATGGCAAAGGGGTTCTGTCACCAACACAGCTGTAATGACTACAAATATCTGGGACAGAAATACACGGGATAGCTGTCATTTAGAAATATCCCTTTACATATCACTGCAATTCTGGAGGTATGGAAGTATCAACCTCACCTGCATACTATATAGAAACCAATTAACAATGGCCCAATGTAAAATCCCGTAACATAAGTCTACTAACTGATAGCTCTTTAATTAGGGAAGGGGCCCACACACATATATATCTGTAATATGTAGAAATGCAAGCCCCACAAACCTGTATATGCTACGTACACCCACCGACATCCCCCACACTAGTAACTATAGCAATACAGACTGTAATTACAGCACAAACATCCAGTCAGTCAATTAAATCTGCAGAACCGTCAACATACCTTGTGAGAGACACAATTAAAGGCGCCATGCAAAATTGTAGCCGTTGTATAATGGAACAAACGGCGATGTTACAGGTTTTGTTTGCAATAGTCCGTTACCATACGGTTGGGATGACAGGTACACCCACATGGTGAACCACATACTCTAGCCATCACACACAATCCACGAGGGACATGAATCCAAAGTATACTTGTCTCTACACATACAGTTGCAATTACACAAACCAAAACACAATACAGGCCGTCTCCCCGAAGGTAAGGCAAATGGGCAATGCCCAAGTGGAGAATTCAATTATACCCCACTGTTGCCGTGTAATTGGTGAATGGAGTAGCTGCACAGCTGATGTGCAAGTAATTAGTCACTCAGAAACACCAATTGGCGGCAGGAAACCACATGTTACAGGCATCGACGTATATAAGGATGACTTGCCAGACATTCAAACCATATGCTCATACCATATAACTGTTTAAACAGTGTAAGAGAGATAGAGACGAAAGTCCGGAACAATAACAAGGTATGTAGAACACTCGGTATGTAAGTGTATGTATAGCATGTTTTGTATTAATTATTTAGTGTATGTATAGCCTGGTTTGCATTAATTAAAAGTGTCCGCAATGCATAAAGTGGGAAAAGGTATTTATGTAGTGATGTCTTGCTGAGCATACTAATGCTTGTAGAAACTGTGCGTCCAGCAGTGGGTCACAAGGTAAACATCATAGACACCACAAGGGATGCTACATGAGGGCTTTAAACAGAACAATTCCATACAACCCGCCGTCAGTGGTAGGGTATGTCCAACAAGTACGTGCCATAGCAGGGGATAGTATATGTTGATATACTGTCACAGTAGGCATGTGTATGGGCATATAACGACAATGACATGTCTAAGGTGGTCCCGCTGTGCAAGTATGCTTTGCATTATGGGATACTATGTAAAATATGCGTAATGTATAGTATTGTAGTTAGATATTTCAGATATTCTACACAGCATAACAGGCATATCATGCATACCAAAGGTATTGTCTATTGGCATGTACAATAACAGGATACATATGGCTTGTAGTCATGGGACATTGTAACAGCATGATAGCTAATCTAAATGGAAGGGCTACCAAGTAACCATGCACAAAGGACATGTAATAGCTTCACAGGTTCATAGTGGGGTAGTATGCAGTCTGGCAAGTCTATGTGTAAGCACAACTACAGTGTTCACACCAGTGGCACCTCTCTAGGGTAGTGTCCTGTGAACAGCAGAGCCATGTGTTACCTGCACCTCTGCACAGTACAGCCACTGCAGTGATCCCTGGCGTACATGTGTCTCCCATCCACCAAGTGAGGTATCACATGAACAGTGCTACTGAGTGTCCCTGCGTGATGTACATAGGAATCATGTTCCAAAGCATGGTGAGTGTCCGGTTTGGGAATGTAACCCTCAAGCACATCCCACTCATCATTGCATGTGTGCACATATCCATGAGCATGTTGCTCACAGTGGCTTTTGCTTATGTCGCGTATGTGGAGTATATCCATTAATATTGTTGTGGACATGGGCCCTGTCTGTTCAGCAGAGGTCACACATGAGTATGTAGTATGCAAATGTGTACAGATGTGGTGTCCGTAGTTCAGCCACATACTTTAACTGCCAGAGCTCAATAAACGTCATGGCGTGTTAATGTTGTGGTATGTAAAGCTGTAGCTGTTGTGTAAGGTACACCCTAAATGGGGTGTTGTACCCTTGAATGTGTGTAGAAGTCTGGAGTTCAGAGGTGCAATGGGTGCCTATGTACCAGCTACACACCCAGTACAAATAAGTGTGGCCATGTAGAAGGATATCCACGCCACAGTGGCAATATGGTAATCACAGGAGTGGGTGTGACATACGTGTGTACTGTGAACACATACAATGTGACATGTATGTAGGGGACTACCACCTATGTGATAGTCAGTGGGTGAATGGTGTAATGCAAAGGTGATGTTCATGCACCTTGTGTCATGCAGCTTGAGGCCATGATATTCATATCAGGTATCCATCACAGTGACACCCATATGGATGGAGTCAGTATCAGCTGGTGGATCAATCATGGTGCTTTGTATGCAAGGGTTTGTAAATCTAGGCAGGGAAAGTCCCTCTGTGCTAGCCTGTACCTCAGGGAAGCATATACTGAACATGAGGGGCCCTATGACTGAGGATTGTAGTATGCCAAGTTTAACTGAAATGCAGTAGGTACTATGGTATGCTACCCTCATTGTGTGTGTCCTGTCCATGAGCCACATTGCATAACATCCTGAGACATAGGGTATGATGTGCAGGTGGATGTGTATGTTGTCAATACCAGAATGGAGAACGGTGTTAAAAGGCAATGAGAGGGCAATGTAGGCTGTGTGGACCCCCGTACCATTATCAACTACCCTGGTAACTGTATGAAAGTAGGAGCCATGCTCTGGCCCTAACAAGTCCAACCCTGGTGGCATCATAGGACCGGAGCCCAACAATGTCTCTGTGAATGACGTCCATGATGATGTGCCCCATAGCCATGCAGAACAGTCCAGTCAGGTGTGTAGGACAATAGACCCACTCGTGCATTGTGGTGCCACCTGTGTGGAGTGTGATAACTGTTGCTGTGTGCCATTCAGGGGTCACAATGTCTGATACAAGGCTATTACTGAATATGGTGGCTTAGTGGGGAGACATGTCGTTCAGAGGTTTGTGGACATCACAGCCTGGGATTTTGGAAGGTGACATGGGGCCAGTGTCCCAGGACATATAGAGTGGAGGTTAGCACTGTTTAGGTGTGACCACAGGGACACCACAATGTTCCTGCATGGATTGTGGCCCTGTAGTGAGTGAGAGGGTGTAATGTTAGCATTGAATCCATCCGCCAGCATGTTGCCAACATCACCTGGTTCTGTAATGTTCCTGAGTGACTGTTGTATGTGAGAGCAGATGTGGGTATTGCCATTAACTACTGACATACCACCATAATGCCTTGTGGTACACCCCGGAATGTGTTGCAGTAATGTTTACGTAGCTAGTCTTGGAGTATGTGATGAGGGATCCTGTGGCCCTACTGAGGCTGACCAGTGAGCTACCCCACCCATGGGATTGTACACAACTGTGCAACAGCCTCCACCCATTGTTGTAAGTTATGTCCATGGAACTTGACCACCAGAGTGGCATCTGTTATCTGGTGGGTACCATCATGCCTCTGTGTGGAATAGCATGATCCATGCAGTTGTGTATGTGCTAATGAAGTGCACTGGGGTATGTTTCAGCATTTGTATGTGCATTGTCCATCTGCACGGGTGTCATGACGTTAACTACCACTGTCATAAGACGTCTGTAGTAGGTGTTGTAGTACTCATGTACTGTGTATGCTGTGAAGGGTGTGGTGCCTGGATGTGGCTAACAAGGGTGATTAGCATATGTTCAGAATCCACCAATGAGGGGATAACCCCAGGTGTGGAACACCAGTCACATGTTGGTAGTGTTCATGTCAAGGATAATGTTGGTCTTGGAGGTGGTGTGTATGGGTTGATCCAGCCGAGTTGAGGTTATGACTCACGGATGTGTCGGTACATGAGTGGCTATCCCAGTTAAGTGTGGGGTAGTGTCAGTCTCACATCAGTAGTAGCTGTCTGAGCCCTACTGTCCAGTACACCAACAAATGAGGTCTGGTAACCGGGGGTTATGTTGTTGAATCCGTAGCTTGTTACAATGTGTATAGCGGTTCCGGACACAGTTAGTTGCATGTGGAGCACCTCTGATGCATTGTGCTAAGTAACTAGCCAGGATGTGTGTACAACATAGTGGAATATGGGAACACCTCAGCCATGGGTGTGCCGGTCCAGGTACTTGCCTGAAAGGTATGGTCTGTCTATAACCTGTCATTGCAGGTGTGCTCTGCAGAGCCTAGAGGCAGGTCCCAGTCACTGCAGAGATATTGAAGTGGTGCATTATAAGGTGTGCCTTGCCTGCGTGCGTCACAGAGGAAGATGTCAAGCATTGTGTCACATGACCCCATGTTTTGCATGCCAGTTCCCATTCTGCCGGTGACTGTTATTGGAAACTGTGCAAGACAGGCAGTACAGAAGCAGCAAGAGCCTTACATGTGATCTGTACTCTGAGGGCTGACAGGTGCAGGTCATCTGTGCCAAAGCATTGTGTTATTTGACCATGTCAGTCAAAGCAGACAGATACCAGATGCCTGTGGAATGACAGCAGAAGCATAGGCAACTGTTGAAGTGACACAGTCAGTCATTGTACAGTGGTATCAGGTCCTAATGAATGCATAATTCTCCCCAGGGCTTGGCCCACACCTTCAGGGCTACAAGACTGGTGAGCTATTGCATGTCCCTGCACACGTAGTCTGTGAAGTGGCATCTCAGGGCAGTCACACTAACATGGAGAATGACAGTCACATCGTACCTGGTGAGGTGTGGCATGTTGTGAATAGGTTATGTTGCAGAACCAGTTACCTGACAGCAAGATCAAGTGACTATTGCCTTGTGTAGCCTGCTGAGTGGAACAGCAGTGTGACCGCATACAGAACCACCTATGACTGGTGTGTTGTGTATGTTATAACACCCTATTGGCTGTATGTGATGGGCACACATGAGTCTGTGGGCTATAAGTTGGTGATGTGGTGTTCGGTAATGGGGGCTGCCTTTGGTGCCTACACAGAGTATGGAGAGGTACTGCACAAGTTGTCCTCGTATGTGTGGCCTGTGGTGGAGATCATGTGAGACTATGTGATGAGTGGGGTGTGTTGCGAATGTTACACATCCCCACATGACTGTCAGGTGCAGTCAGGTTTGGTGACAGAATTACCCCCAGCAGGGCTGCATATGTGCATCCCCCACAGGCTGTAGTGTCGCATGTTGGGAGGTGAGCATTGAATGTGTACATGAGACAATTGCTCTATTGCCACATGTACAACATATCCATCATATAGACAGGCAATAGCACTGGTACGTGACAGTTGGACATGCCTGTATATACAACCATGTCTCGCAGGATATGTGAGTTACGTGTGTACAACAGCTGTTGTACTGTAAGCAAGCTGGAAATGTGAGGACAGTGTACCTGTGGGAAATGGTGTGGAATGGGTGCTATATTAATCAGTAGCTCATGACATGCTCACAAGTTCTGAACAAGTGCTGAGCATGAACATACAATACAGATAGGGTGTTGGATAATATCAACCCACAAGTGGTGACGACAGTCATAATGGGTGGCACCGCACTATAACCTTGCTGAGTATGGTCTGCATGTTCATGAACCATTATCAATATAGATGTTAGCAGTACAGATGTACAAGACAGTACGGATGTTTGATTACAAATACCTTTGTATGTCACAGGAGTGTTCTACCAGTGGCCTGTTGACAGACTCACAACTACAAAAGGTGTCAGAGTGACATGTGCATATCACACCAGTGCCAGCTACAGTAAAACAGGGTTAATGTGTTGTACTCCACCCTCATTGTAGCCCATATCACACAGACAAATGTCAGGCATCTGTGTATGTAAGGATGTGAATGGCCATGACCTATGAGCGATAGCTGTGTCAGTGTTGTGAACAACATACAGAATGGACTGTGTGGGTGAGGTGTGTGACATATGTGCACATTCTGATGGATGATATCAGCATTGACACTGCTAGGTGAACATCCCTGTACCCATTAACTACCACCTAGGCTGTGGTCAACATTATGGATACTGTGTAAGGGATGGTGCTGTGCAGTACACCTCCCTGACTTGGTGATGTCTCCAGGCCCCTTAGGTAGTCATACGAGGTACCCATGTCATGACAGGGTGCCATCCATGAGCACGGAGATCACTGGACAGGCATACACACCACTTGGGTGACCAATATTGGATCACATATCAGCTTTAAGAGGTAATGGCCATGCGTGGATGGGCGATACCAGCCTTCACAATCCTCACCTCCACTAGGCAGCATGCTGTCTACCTTGCATAAAGACATGTGCTACACTATGATGATGGACATGCTACATGTCCATATGCTGATCTGAAAGACATATGTCATGGACAGCCACCGTCCTAATACTAGGATCACCACATGCTGGACAGATCCCTGTGCCATACATCTGACATACTCCCACCATACCAAGCAACCCTGTCCGTCAAAGCTGCACATGTCATCCCTGTCATACATGGTGTGATGGCCGTATGGTAGATGTAGTATCAACTGTCTGGATCAGTAATGTGGCATTGATGCACCTCGTGGTGGCATAATGGCTGTCGGATACAGCTAGGAAACCTTGCCCGTACATGCTATAGTTGATAACCATCCCTGCGAATGACGTCCGACTAGCCATTGTCCCATGTCTATCACATGTGCAACACAGGTGATTCGTGGCAGGATGTTGAACAGCTGTACAGTGCTGTGTAGATGTATATGGCAAAACACATGCATGTACAGGTTTCCATACGTATGTGTGCATTGTCACTGCTCAAGTCCATTAAGGCTGTGTCTGTGTTGATATGTGACATATACACAGCATCAAGGTCAACAGCATTACCATGGACACATCCAGGCATGTGCAGATAGGTAAGAACACCAGTGCAGGCAAACAGACATGCCCACATCAAGGCAGCATTCACATGGAGTATGAACATTGTAATGAGGTGACACACATATATGGTGATGATATCCAATGCATAATGGGTGTTACATGTGTGTGACACAAACATGTCAGTCGTGTCAGTGTCATGATGATTTGCAAAGATAACTGTGCAGATGTACTAGATGTCATAGAAATGTATGTGCATCAGTATCTCTGTAGATCTCTGAAACTGTGACCTGTCACCATCATTATGTCTTACAGATAATGCCTCGTACAAGCCTTCCAGTGTACAGCTGCCAGGAGGATGATGTCCTCATCCTGTACCTCCATGAGAACTACGAGGTGTTGTTCAGTCATGTGCCACAGCATGCCCAGCAGCGGGACGACCTGTGGCAGGATCTTCGCAGGAGGGTGAACGATGTGGGTGGCCATAACCGCACCTACCAGCAGGTGCGCAGACACTGCATGGACTTGATACGACATGCAAAACAGCGTGCCACTGCAATTGCCAGGGAACAAGGAGGAACAGGTGGTGGGCCATCAACCCAGCCCCCACTCACACACACTGAGGAGCTACTGGCCAGTCTGGGGACACCCTCAAAACAGCATCCACAAACACTAGCTGCCATCGTGGAGGTGGGTGTCTCCCAACCAATGAGCTTGGAGTTTCCTGGTAAGTCAGTACTGCATATATGGCTACTATATCCCATTTACGTGCATGTGTCACTGTACATTATGTAATGTAACAACATATGCATGGTATGTAGACACACATGCTGCATACTACAGTATGCTACCCTGTGTATGCACACATGTGCATACTATATGCTATTGTACAGGCGAATGTGTTAACATGCACAGTGCACCCTGTGGCTGTCATACAGTCATGGATAATGTTCATACTGCTGTGTAACCCCTATACAGGTACCTCTGGCGTGCCGCACAGCCATGAGTCCATTGCAGGTGAGACTGTCATCAGTATCAGGCATGTTAAAGCATAGATCTATTCGCCATGTGGCCAGTTAACACTTGTACACTTGATGTTCGTTCCATTCATGATATACAGGTCAAGTCACCCATCATTCACACAGACCACCCATGTGCAATATATACAAATGAAATGATACACCGACATTAAACCAGAGTATTTGTCATTGCTACATGTGTGGTCAGCTGTGCATACAACGGTGGAGGTGTTCTATAATGGAAGCATATGTACTATACATTGGAACAACATGTGTGGTACACAAACAGTACCACACAGTGAGCTGTGATATGGGCAGCCCAAAGGAGTCACCATTGTATTATATGCCCCTGCAATGGGTGCACATATTGTGATGTGCCATCTGACATGTCCCAGACACGTAGTGTATTGGCTGCAATAATGTCACACTATCCCATAACCCATACCCCACATACAACCTGTTGCCTGCATAGCCCTGTGGATGGTGACATATCTGACATCTATGGGTGTATGTCATATGGGGCAATACAGACATGTGTGATAGAAGGCCATCACACACATTTGTCCAACATGTGCACACACAGCCATGGGGGATGGCCAGAGATGCGTAGCCACACAGTAGATGTGATGTGTATACACCCTGTTTCACATTGTCCACACATGGTCCAATTATAGCCTTAGTTGACCGATTATACAGTTGATGTGGTACACTGGACATCCTAAAAGCCTGTGCACAGCCAGTGGAGGTGTCACTGACGTTTACCATATAAGATGTGTTGAACATCACGCCTGTGTCATAGCATGACAGTAGTCACCTCTACAGCTTCCACAGACATTGACACCACATCAGACCACAGATACTGTACATTTTCCTTGCTGCTGTAGGACATCACCATTAGCTGTGCACCTCGTGTGTGTGGTACATCAATGTCATGTGGGACATGGTGAGTTGACAAGTCTGCTATGTGTGGACATGGTTGCCAGGCAGCTAAGACTCTGTAGTTGTTGTGCAGGGGTGTCATCTATAGGTCTTCCAGTGACCTGTCACATGACACAGCATGGTTTGGTGTGTATACACCTCAGCATCATGGGTCACAATCCACAGTTAAGTCATGGGTATGCATGCAGTTTTGGCTATGCAATGTGTACATATTATGCACTGTATAGCAATATAGATGCCTCATGATGCCATGCAATGGCACAGTGTCTGTACTTCACACTGTAGAGCAATGTAGACGGCTCACACTACCCTTCCATGCACATGCACATTTGCTAAACATGCATTCTATCTGTAGGGCATACAGACAATACCGCAATGTGATGCCAATTATGACGCTGTACATGTGTCAGGACACCATTGTGTCAGACATGTATGCATGTTAATCCACACGTCAGCAGATTACATGTCAAGTTCACGTCAGCCATGTGTACTGTTATCCTGTTCTGGTCCACATGGTGTATCACGGGGATGCATGCATACTACCATGATTGTGTGAACGGCATGGCTACTGATATGACACCTGCTTGCTGTAGTGTGCACCCCAGGGGGTATGCTTACTAACACTATTAATGTCTGTGCTGCATGCCATCTGCTGTATCACAGGCATGCTGCATGCCGTCTATCAAATCACATGCATGGTGTGTGTGTGTCTGTGTGTGTCTGTGTGTCTCTGTGTGTGTCTGTGTGTGTCTGTGTGTGTGTCTATTGTAATTTAGAGTCTTTCTTTGCATTCACAGGTGATGTAGGTGCGTTACCCTCCTGCTGTCCATCTGATGTTAGTGTCCCCACAGATACTAGCAGTGATGAACATATGCATGAGGTACAGGCACGGTTGTCAGGGGCTGAATCTGTGCCAATGGTTGTCATCCCAGCTATGTCCCCCTCTTCCCCGCACACAGTTCTACTGCCAACACATACCGCATCACCAGTGGCCATAGAGGAAGGACAGTCAGCATCTGTTAGCGTGGAACAGGAATGTGTGGTGGCTACAGAAGGTGTGTCTCCATACCATGGTATCAGTGTAATGTCTGCAGATGTGCCACACAGGCATGTGGCCGGTGCTGCTCGTAGGAGGACTTCTGGCAGACATGCATTTGCAGGACAGAGCGCAGCAGCTGGTATGACCAGACGCATGTTCCAGACTGTAATGGCGGCACAGGCATGTGCTGAACGGCAGAACAGAGAAGGGCAGAGGCTGCAGAGGGCTGCTATCCGTACCCTAAATGACAACATCCAGGCATTGGCAAATGCTCAACAGCAGATTGCTGATGTTCCGGACAGGCGATTTGGTGACATGGTCGGAATCCTTGACCGTGGCATGGCAATCTGCGAGCATGAGCTGTCTGTGCTGGAATATCTGGTAGGAGTGAGGCGTAGGCCACATGGACATAGGCCAGCTACACCACCTAGTGCAGGTCGACGTGAACGTGCCACCTCACATGCCCACTCCCATAGTGCCGGTAGCAGTAGCAGTGCAGCTGCTGCTGTGCTGTCCACACCAGGACACAGCAGGCCATGTGGACGTAGCCCTGGATGTTCCCAGCGGGGACATGATTCCAGTGGACATGTGTTGTCGGACAGTAGCCAGTCTGTACCTCCGCCTGGTAGTGCCCGTGCAACCCCTGGCAGACACAGGTCACGTGGCCATGGCCGGACACAGTGAGCTGTACAACCTGGTCTGTACAATCTGGAGCTGTCAATAATACCCCTGTGTAGGCCTCACAAAAGGCAGAACTGTGTGCACATACACGCACACAGCAAACACATCTGTAGGGCACCACAACACCCACATGCATACTGAACAGACATGTCCAATCATATCACCGGCCCTTACCCACACACATGATGTCACCCTTTGCTGCAGCCTATACCCCTGGCAAACATTTTCACCCTGTGCATATGATGAAGCCTGTGCCGCATCCCTGTCATCCACACCATCAGTTCAGGGACATGCTCAAATGATCTGATGCACAGGGTGAACAGAATAGTGAGAAGTGTATATTACATTAGTTGTGTACGACTAGTGAGGGAAGTGTATATTACATTAGTTGTGTAAGAATAGTGAGAGATGTGTATATTACATTAGTTGTAAACTCTTGACATGCACCAGACATACCATGTAGTACAGGTGTAGCATGCATTGTTATATGTTCACAGTATGTGTCTCGGTAACAACAGTAACAGCATGTTGGTAATGATGCCCTGGTTCCCTCCTTATGGTCTACTTGCATGTGCCTACAGGTAGCAGTGTTTGCAGTCTCCCATGTGTAACTGTGGAGTACTCACAGGCACGTATGGCAATCTCAGCATGCTATACGTAGCCTCAACCGGACAGCTGGAAAGTCTAACATACCACAGATGTCCACACATATACTGATCCAGCAGCATGTGTGCTGTTTAATAGGCTACAGTGGCTAGAGACGTGACATCCATACCAGGTCACATCACAGGTATGTTGACATGGTGCAGGGGTTGTAAACAGAGGTCTGGCCAATGATAACGTTAGAGGCCACTTGATAGCATGAGGCCTCACTGTGTAGCAGTAATACCCTGTCACATTACAGGAACATGCCCACACTCATGGAGTCAACAACACTATAACGCACACCCCATAGTGTTGAGGTGAGGACACTTGCCTATGTGGTCATCACCCTCACAGTACTGTGCACCCACACAACGCGACACAGAGAAAGAACATGTACAGGTAGCCAGTACGGCTGAGATCGATGGCATCAACAGGGTTGTAGACTGCATCACCATGAGGGGTTAGGGATCCTGTGTGTTCTGTATGGTAGCATGCACCCTCACTCCATGCACCAGACAGCCATACATACATACACACACACACACACACACACACACACACACACACACACACACACACACACACACACACACACACACACACACACACTGTGGAGACCACAACTGTCATACACATACGGATTGCTGATGTGTGTGATACACACACCACACCTGCCTACGTCATGCTTTCCACACTGCAGTATGTACAGATGTCTACAACAGTGTACAGGGGTGTGTAACAATTGGGATGTATTCCCCACCATATGTGGCATATATGGTCACACATGCAAACACACATGGCAGTACTGTGAATGATACACCTGCTATATGATGATACGTCTGACAGACATTTAGCAGTATTGGCCGCATTATGTGTACCAACGCTATGTCTGGCAATTGTGCTGCTATATGCACATGGGAGGATGTAAGTGTTACAGGTGTCAAGTGACGTACAGTCAGTAATACCCGACCGCTGTGTCAGTTTTATGTCTTCACTGTCAAGTAACAGTAACATAGCGTACTGTTTGCACATGTAATGGTAGGATGGCATGTGACACACCTGTGAGCCATCCCCGGCGAACATCCATCTGCACTGGTGGATCACCACTTTATGTACACACATCCATCCATACCTGATGTACATCCTACCATACTGTCAGTATGTCACCATATACAGGTGTCAATGATGGGGCTGCATTGCAACTGCATGTTGTAGTTAGGCACAGATGAGTTACTTACATCAGCTACTGCACATGCATGGCAGCTGCATGCACACTACAGTTTGTACATGTGTGTTGGTACTACATGCCTGTCATGTAGCCATGTCTGTATGCATTGCAATTGGTGGATATGTGTGTTGACATACTTAACACATGGACTGTTGTATGATAGGATGGGTGTCATGGGTAACTAGTACAGAGGGAATGTCTCCTCGGTCAACATTGCTACCTCATGTACTGTTGGCATTCAACAGCCATGGACCCACCTTCCATTTGCGTGCGTATGACTGCTGTAGGCACTTGTCTGCATGGAGGACAGCAAAAGCTATGCTATGTACATATGTGTTGTGTGTGTGGTCCATGCACATATCCACTGCAATTACATGTATGACATATCCAAACGTGTGTTCGTTGGTGTACAGCGACAGTCATCTGTCACAGCTGTGTAAGACCCAGGGCCCCTGGTATGTATAGAGCTGACCTGGTTATGTACAGTGGTATCATTGCAATGCATAACACATGATGGAACCCTGTCGGTACATGTGTAGTCTGCACAGTTGCTGTACACCTATGTACAGTCCACTGGTCATGAGTCACACGGTGTTGTGTTGATGTATGGCTGTGTATTGCTGGTCCAACGACATGGTGATGTCTGAGGGCTACATTTTAGACTGCAGTGTGTACCTCTGTGATCTGCACCTGAGACATCTGTGATGGCTCCTGAGTGTGAACTGGTCAATACATATGAGTGGCCTTCATGTACATGGGGACAGTAATACCATACTGTGCCCTTCTGTGTTTAGTATCCATGTGCATGCAAGACAGCCCTTTGCAACTGCTGTGTGAGCATGCCAAGTACGCTGTTGTGTAGTTGGACACACAGTACATTTCAAACTGTGCCCTTACGTGTTTAGAATCCATGTGCATGCAAGATGACGCTTTGCAACTGCTAAGTGTGTGAGCATACCCAGTACGCCGTTGTGTAGTTGGACACACAGTACATTCCAAACTGCACCCTTACGTGTTTAGAATCCATGTGCATGCAAGACGGCCCTTTGCAACTGCTAAGTGTGTGAGCATGCCCAGTATGCCGTTGTGTAGTTGGACACACAGTACATTCCAACCTGCGCCCTTACGTGTTTAGAATCCATGTGCATGCAAGATGGCCCTTTGCAACTGCTAAGTGTGTGAACATGCCCAGTATGCCGTTGTGTAGATGGGCACACAGTACATTCCAAACGGACGTGTGATACTAAGCGTGTGGGCATGCCCAGTGACACCTTGTGTCAAAGTGATGTGCCTCTGTGTATGGGCATGGCCATTGACATCCTGTATAGCGATGGTGGACATCCAGGCAACAGATGTCTATTTTCAACATCACGATGGATGCCTACATTGAACACACTGGTTGACTGTCTTGCAGGATGTACTGTCTGTGGTGCATCCTGTATCTATGTAGTGGTGTTGTAGTTCTCCGTAGATATTTAGTTGCCCCGATCACACCACTGCCGTGTGTTTGTCTACGTCTACCTTGGGACAGTAATATGCTTTCAGACTACTCACTCTCTATACATTCCCTATCGGCGTCCTTGCCTTTGTGGATGATGTCACCCACCTAGAAGTATGCCTCTGGGAGTGCTGTGTTCAGTAATCTTGGTAGCGCATTCTGTAAATGCATAATGCTGTAATGTGATAAGGTAGTTAGGTGTATGGTCGACTCCCAGCCCTGCCAAGTGTGTGCCTCTGTGTGTGTGTGTGTGTGTGTGTGTGTGTGTGTGTGTGTGTGTGTGTGTGTGTGTGTGTGTGTGTGTGTTTCCAGCTGCCTGGGGACACGGTAATGCTTTTAGATGCCTCACACCACAAACATTCCCTATCGGTGTCTTTGCCTTTGTGGATGTCACCCACCTAGAAGTATGCCTCTGGGAGTGCTGTGTTCAGTAATCTCAGTAGCGCGTTCTGTAAATGTGCAATGCTGTAGTGTGATAAGGTAGTTAGGTGTATGTTCGACTCCCAGCCCTGCCAAGTGTGTGCCTCTGTGTGTGTGTGTGTGTTTCCAGCTGCCTGCTTTTAGATGTCTCACACCACATACATTCCCTATCGGCGTCTTTGCCTTTGCGGATGATGTCACCCACCTAGAAGTATGCCTCTGGGAGTGCTGAGTAACCTCGGTAGCGTGTTCTGTAAATGCGTATTGCTGTAGTGTGATAAGGTAGTTAGGTGTATGTTCGACTCCCAGCCCTGCCAAGTGTGTGCCTCTGTGTCTGTGTGTGTGTGTGTGTTTCCAGCTGCCTGGGGGCACAGTAATGCTTTTAGATGCCTCACACCACATACATTCCCTATCGGCGTCTTTGCCTTTGCGGATGATGTCACCCACCTAGAAGTATGTCTCTGGGAGTGCTGTGTTCAGTAATCTCAGTAGCGCGTTCTGTAAATGCGTAATGCTGTAGTGTGATAAGGTAGTTAGGTCTGTGTTCTAATCCCAATCCAGCCACATGTGTGTGAGTATGTTTGTGTGTGAGTTTCCTGCTGCATGACAACAGTACATTGCTTTTACACTATTCACTCTCCATAGAATCTGTACGGTGTCTTTGCCTTTGATGCTGATGCCAGCAAGCTAGATGTATGCCTATGTGAATGCTATGATCTAGTAATCACGGTAGCGCATTCTGTACATGCGTAATGCTGTAGTGTGATAAGGTAGTTAGGTCTGTGTTCTGATCCCAACCCTGCCAAGTGTGTATATATATATATGTGTAATGTAGATAGATATAGATATGCATGTGGATATTAGCACTATTGAATGTGCTGCATTATCTGTACGTGATCACCTTTGATTTATGTAAATCTGCTATAGCTCTGTGATAGTGCACATACTGTGTGCTGTGGTGATCCTGGGTTATAGTTGTGTAGTGACCAGTTATTTTGTTGCTGGGTATTACAAGGGACATTGAAAACAATGATAGTACAGCACCTTTAAACGGTCGTGTGCACATCTCAGCAACAGTCAGCAGTGGTTATTACTTTGGAGGATGAGTATGGTTCATACTATGCAAATCAGGTTAACATAGCTGACTCCCATTTATCCACAGGTTGTGATACAGATCCCAAGAATGTATGTGTATACATTGACAGGTGCAGGACTGGAATATTGTTGAATGCATGCAGGGGTGTCCATGGCCAATAATGGCGATCTGTACAGCCTGGCAGGTACAGTCTGTGACTGTCCCACAACCTCCTGTATATGGCTGACACATGCTGAAACTGTGTACATGCAGACACACACACATGAAACAAACAGCTAGGGCTAACACATACACACACACATTGCATCAACATTGGGCCATGCAAACACTGTTGTCCCTCACACACACACATACACATACTTACATGTTGATTGGATTGCTCAATGACAGGCTCTGTAAAAGAAACACCATACCCTGTGCATATGATGACACCTGTGCCACCACCTGTAATGTGTAATAGTGATGCAGGAACAGACTAACATGGTGCTGATGCAGAGGGTGGCTTTATAGCACTGTATTAATGTTAAAATGTTGTTAACACAAAGTGTGATATCCTTCTAGGTGTATGTAAGCAGGCATGATGCATTGCAGCTATGACCATCAATGTAGTATAGTTTACAGCACTGTTAATTCTGAAGATTTATTATCCATCCATGTGCCATTTGACTGACGTGTGTAGTATTGGCAGCATGTATTTCAGAGTGTGCAGTACGTGTGTGATGTGTGTAGTACAGATTTATACATGCTTACAAATGAGTACACTGGCTTACACAACATTACACGGACTTCAACATTCTTACACTAGCTTACTCGTTCTTCAACATGCACACACGGGCTGACACACGCGCACACATGCTTACTTGTGCTTACAGGCGCGCACAGGCATGAACACACTGAAAGCATGTTTGCAAGACACATCAGTGATATCCATGGCATACACCGTCAGTTTCCTGACTTTACCTAGGATAAATCATAACACGCCTCTTCCACTGATGAGTAACTGACAGCAAACATGTGACACACTGCTCCAATAGGATTACAGTGTTTTATACATACACACTCATGATGTCACCTATCTTCTACTCTGATAGTCCCCTTAACCTACTCTTACATTGTAGTGGCTTGGGCCATATGGCATGACAAATTGTGATTCACTATCCTCAGCCTCAATTGCATCGGATTGCCTACTAATGCTTGGTTACATCTCTGACAGAGCGCTTCCACACATAGCAACCAGTACTCAGTAGCCATGTTGTCTTCAGCTTGCCATTCACCTGCATGGCGAACTAACTTTTAACTAAAATTACAATTTCTATGTATATTTTAAATATTTTTCTTGTTTTAAAAGCGCAGTGCATTTTCGCTACGCTTACACACCGGAGATCGGGGGAGGACACATAGAGTTTTATTAATTTCCAATGGAAAAATATGCCACTGGCCTTATATTTGGCCATTGGCATGCTTCTTTGACTAAATTCATCCTTTATTTGCAGCTGATATTGCTCCGTTTAGCTACTTGCAGAACATAACTCGGTTAACATAATAATTGTTCTTAGGTTATTTAACTAATATAGTTTTAGCTAACTACGTTTATTCTTTTTATTCGTTATGACGATTTTTTATATTATGTATTCTGATCTGAGTTCTTTATATTTTATAGCTCTGGTATCATTCAGAAAATATATAAATTTAAGGTGAAAACAAAAGGCAGATCTAAATGGTAAAGTTACCTACTTGTAATGAGATAATATCTCAGAGAAAGAACGCTGCCTTACAAGTATTCATTATGTATATGACGGCTATGTATGTTTGTTTTATTATTATTTTTCATTTAATATTACATATAGCTTTGGCCTGTCCACAGTATTTATCTACAATTAATATAGCTTACTTCATGATACCAGTGGATATGATACTCATTTGTATGAGTATAATCTCCTCATACTAACAGGAATGTTTGGCTCCCGATTTATTTTGAAATGATTGTTAGCTAGCAAGAGACCAGGTGCTACATAAGTATTGCCTAAGGCAATTGTAAATGTCCTTAGCGAATGTTGCGTTCCATATTTAGATATTTAAGCTCATATTTCTTAGTATTTTTGAGCATTCATTGTTTTGCAATGGTTGATTCGATTGTGCTTTGGATTGTGCTTGTGTGCTCTGAGTCTTGTTCCTCTAGATGGATTGACAATGAACTACAAATGAGCTTATGAAACTGCTGCCCTAACTTCTGGGATTAATGAATGTAAAGCATTGACGTACTAACAGTTTTACTTCTTCTAAAAATGGGCATTACTTCCTGTTAAGCAGGATTGTATTCAGCAATCATACCATCAATTAAGGGATGTTTATGTTTATGTACGTTGACATAAATTTATTGCACAAATTCTGGTATTATTATGTTACCAAACTTATGAGCAGTTTCATTATGTTGCTTGTTTTTAAATGTTATACTTAAAACATTTGGACTAGGTACTTAGATGTTGATTCAGTAAATTAATATTGTAAATGAGTTTAATTTAATTAACATAGTTAATTGAATTATTGTAGGTAATGGACTAATATAAAAGATGTTGGTAGCTTTGAAAGATTGTAACCTGATGAAGCGCAATCCTATTGCGTGAAAGCGCTTGTTCCTGTTTTATTTTTTGTCATTAAATGCTGTTTGACTCAATTCGTGGTGGTTTCAAGCAATTTCTTCAACATACATTTCTGCACATAACTCTACTCTTGCACGGACAGCTTACCGTTTCATGTATCACAGATTTACATCATTTGCATAGCTACAAATGGGGTAATTTGCATATCCTAACATTGTCCGTGCAACGTTCGTTATAGGGGCTGTCTTACACGCCCCTACAGAATATTGCTGAATAGCTCGGCAGACATCTTGCCTTGTTCTACTCTTATTCTATCATACATGCCGGCCAAGGCTCCATGACTCCTGGCCTAAGCTTTGCTGTGTGCTAATATGTCTATTTGTGGAGTATGCATGGCTGTAGGTATGTTTTGACCTGCTACGTCTGACATTTCTACAGAGCAGCTCCCACTTTCATCATTTGTAAAGGTGACAGCCCTATAGGTACTATATATACAGCTGTGAAATTTGACAAGTCAACACATACCTGCGGTCAACACTAAACTGACTACTTTAGCGCTTTTCATACCTTCAGATTTTTCTTGTAGTAGTATAGTCTATAATACTGTTTCCTATAACATGTATCTGTTTCTGATACAAGCTATATCATTTTATTACACCACTACACACAAGAAGAAATCACAGGCCAGATGCCATTACATTTCTTTTGCAGGACACACTCGCCCAGAGTGTTGTGTTCCTCACAAAAGCCAACAGGTGCTAATCAAAACATATTAAGCTATCATCTACCTTATTTGTTCGCCGGTATTTGCGCTTTCCGTCAGTGGCAGAACTCACATGCGAGTGTGGGAGACTGAACACTGTATCGGGGACACTGCACAACACCCTGAGGGTCACATTTATTTTGTTTCTATTAACCTTCCACATTGACTATCACAGGGCATAAGTATTCATTCACATTTATCGAGGTACATGCTTTTGACTTATACATGTTTTGTCATTTGTCATCACGTCTTTCTTCACACCTGTCCACCTGATATCACTAGTTCTGTACATTTATTTAGGACAGGGTTACCTTCATACCTCTCAACTGTACACATTTTGGGTAAATGTCCCAAACTTAGACTTATAATGTTGTTCCTTTTTTCATAATATTGTGCCTTTCTGGTAAATTAGTGGCAGGTCATTAAGGACTGTGAGGTTAGATAATAATGACAGACATTAGTATTTTATAATTAATAACCCTCAAAACATTCATACTAATGAATTATCCATTATTCTATCAACGTTCTAACTTTGTCAGAGGAATATTTAAAATAGTCCCTATTTGTACTTATTTTAATATGCCTTTGTCCAGATGTCTTATTCTGAAAGGTTGAGAGGTATGGTTACCATCTTATTTGTACGCATGTACATCCATGATAATCGCTTACATGACACTGATATAAGTCCCTACGTCTTCCCCCAATGGTTTACACAATATCCAGTAGATGGGTTCTTCATTTTTGGAAGGTATAGGTGTGTGCTATACCCACATAGGAATATTAATCACTCCCATGGGGTGGACCTACTAAATCTGTGCCAACCGACACCTGGGAACCTAGGCCCATTATTGCATACCCATGATTCCCATACCTGACACCCCTCCACAGTAGTCATAAGACATATTTAATGTGAGCAATAATAAAGTATGAAGACACTTCTAAGCACTATCCTCTCTCCGCGTATCGGGACATATGTCATACATTCTGTCAACCCATGTGTTATTACCCTTGCACAAGCTACTGTTGCATGTACAGCTATATTGTAGCTGCGGATGTGACTTTCTTTGCTTCGATCATTACAGGACAGTGCCTGTAGTGGACCAATTTTTGGGGTCCTGCAAAGGACACCTATATCCATGTTTAAAGAGTAGAACTTGCAGATTTGGCAAACTGGTACTTTCCGGGCAATGGTTTGGAAAGCAGCAGTGTATTTACCTTTCTTGCATGTCTGTATGTCTATCCATAATAGCTATGACATAACCTATTTATGTACATGTGTTATATCTACAAGGACATATGTTTATGTTTGTTATGTATATATCAATTAATGTATCGTGTGTGTAGATATATATATATATATATATATTTATATATATATATATATATATATATATATGTCTGTACATTCTTTATTTCATATATTTATTTAGTTTAACTCTGTGGATATATATCTATACACAAATATATATATCCATATATAGATATATAAATGTGTAGAAAACAGCATTCATTTGCTATGCTGTGAGCGGATTACACATGCGCAGGCGCACTTGCATATCCTTATTGTGGGTTATATATGTTTACTAAGACTTTGTGCTTACGTGAGCTTTATTAATTGTGACGGTACCAGTAAAATATCTGTAATCCGGTTAACGGACATATGCAAAACACACGTTCACCTTTACATATTTAAATGTCTTTACAGCACAGACGCATTCATTACACTTTAAACTTATATGTGCTGTAGTCGTAGTTGACCTGGGACTGCATTCACGTTGGCCGGATGCTGTAACCACTATACTATTGGTGTTCTGACTCATTTATATGCATACCCATAGTACATAGCTACGTTAACATACGCC
The DNA here is from genome assembly GCF_019279795.1 of Protopterus annectens. Lineage (NCBI taxonomy): Eukaryota > Metazoa > Chordata > Ceratodontiformes > Protopteridae > Protopterus > Protopterus annectens. The sequence goes on from NC_056728.1 coordinate 711,573,055, forward strand.
TCACCGCTTCACTTACAACACAGGCATCCATTCTCCTGCTGGGAAAAATGCGGTACTACATATTACACATTCCCTATTCCCTACTGCTCTGGACCCAAGCTGCATATTTAATCACTCCAAGGATATGCTGAACTCCAAGGCTTATAGTCCTGGCACATGCAAGTCTTTGATTGTCAGGGTGTTCATGTTTAGGCTTGTCCGCCTGGTGAACGGAACTGCCCTGACTGAGTTCAAATGTCAGACAAAGCACATGGACAGAATTTGTCCATTTTATAGATTTTTGCCTGTGTTTACAGACACAGGTGTTTCGGCACCTGTCAGCAGCTTTTTATGTTGGCAATACATAATATGGGTGGGGGTGGTTACAATATGTAATCCATGGTGAGGGGTGTTCCTATTCACATTTGACTATTTCCTGTATGCATTCATATGAGGATTATTATTTTGGACATGAATTAACTACATGTATGCAGTAGTACAGTAAACAAATATGAAGGTTTGTTACTGTAAATATGTGCGGACCTCTGTAATACACTGTTGTTTTCTGGCAAATCAGTAGCTAATCATTAAAGACTGAAGTCAGAACATAATGACAGACAGTTGAGTTTCAGACTTCATACTCTTCAGATAATTAATGCCAATGTACAAACTGTTATTCTATCAACTTTCTAATTTTCTAAGAGCAATCTTTACAAATTGCCCCTACTTTTGGGCCTTTGTCCCACTTTTGTTCATGGCTTTGTCCAGATATCTTGCTCTCAGAGGTTGACAGGTATGGTCGGTCACACCTACACACACATTAAGTGTCCCTCACACAGTAGATCAGGATTATCCTGTTTACGTCAGTGCCTTCATCACCCTTATACCATTTGCCACTATGTGAATGTGTGCAATATATTCTCCCGCTTATTCGTGTCGGGACACGTGCGTCTTGGGCAAGTGTTTGATCCCGAGTAGTAGGTTATGCATGACCACTTAGGGCTGGACAGTGTCGTGCACCTCTAATGCACATTCCAACTTCTGTCCAGATATCTACAGGACTGGACCTCGTGTCTTCCGTTCTAATGTTTACACAGGTTACGTATCCCATGAGGGATATCCAAAAATTGTACTGATCCACAACAAGAGGAATACCGAACATCTTTTTGGAGTTACAAAAATGTGATGAGGTTGTGTGCAATCCTGCAACCGCCTAGGGTGACACTACCTACTACATATGCGTAGTGGTCACTATGTGTAGCTGTGGCTGCACAAAACCAGTAGGCCAAGTACAGCTGGATTTGGTGGACGTTCAGGTACGGGAGCAGGTTGTGTGATGTGGAGGGGATGCCGGGTAGTCCATTATGCATCCAGGTGTGTTGCATTTGTTATGGCCAATTCCATCCAGGTGTGTTGCATTTGTTATGGCCAGTTCCATCAGGATCAATCTGTGGGTATGTGCCGGTGACATATCTATACATTTGTATCGCACATTTCAATATTCATCTGTTTGTGGGATTGTGTTCTACAGTATGGCCTGTCTGCTTGTATTGCAGCTGTTTATACACGTGTTTGTGTTTCTTTCAGCTTCACCCACTGCTCCCTCATACACCTCCGGTTCACCTATTCTGCATACGACACAGTATCGCCTTGGAGGATTGTACCATTACCCATCCACCCCACACACACAGATTCCTCACACCCCATACATCACTGCTTTGGTTGTTGGCCCATGATATGGCCAGAGTAACACATGGAATACCCTACATGTGTCTGGTACCTGTATGGTTGTGTGGACTACCCTGCCATGTTTGCTTTCCACATGCTATACCTCACGCACATAGCTACACGCCCATACTTAACTTTCATTACATGGTTGGTATACCCAGGTACTACCCGTTCGACTGACACATCCTGACAAGTTCGGCTTGTACTGCTGACTTCCAGATTTTGGCAGCCTGTTGTACTCATTGGTAGGATGCCACCTTTTCCTATGTCCAGGATGGGATATATTCCATACACGTATCCGACTGTAGTGGACAACACCTCCCCACAGTCGACGGTAGGGTTGCCACCTTTTCAATTGGCCAAAGTGGGACATTTTTGGTACAAACATCACATTTTACAGGCCAACACATACCCACGGTCAGTGCACAGGATAAAACTTAGAATTCTTGCCTATATAAAAGCTTATTCTTGTAGCAGTTTAGTTGCTTATTCTGTTTCTTATAACATTTATGTAATTTAGATACAGAAAAACTGTTTAATGCAACTATTACATAACGTATAGGGAATAATTTCGTCCTATAATCTCAGGACATTTGCCATTTTTACAGGTTTTTGTCAGGACACAACTGCCCAAAGAGGGACTGTCGCTCGCAAAGTGGGACAGGTGGTAATCCTAGTCGATGGTACGGGTAATACTGTTCCTTTCAGCCTACATGTGTCCTTATTGTTGTAGCTGTTTATATGCTCCTTCTGTTTTGTTTACATGCTTAATCTATTTCCTATCACATTTGGTATGTGAAATATGGACATACCTTTTGTATGTGACTATTACATGCCTTGTGTGATATGATTCGGACATACGGTCGCTAGATATCTACATTTCTCGTGTATTTTGTTATGGACACATCTGCCCAGCTGTGTGCCCTCCCTCACATTATGGGTCAGCTGGTGACCCTCACCATTGGGCTGGATGTACCTACTGGCAACTCGCTAACATATGATGCGTTTCACTTCCACTTGGTATGGCTATCTACACTGCGTTGGACTATGGCCACACTGTCTTCCATGTCATTTGTTCGCGGGATAGGGACCCGTTATTCCCTACCGTGCATTTGTGTTTGCTTCTTCAAATTGTGTTTGCAGGTACTTTCTTGCATGCTTTGCATACGTTTCAGTATCCACGGACACTGACATGATTACTATCTTGCAACTTGTTATATGCAAGGATTGTAAGTTGCACATCGACAGCTGCCATTTCCACGCCTCCGTGCAGCACTTTGACACACCCTATGCACTCGCACTCCTTTCCTGTGCACGTGGCTGTGTTGGCAGCGCGCCTTAATTAATATGCATATGGCGCTACTGCGCCCTCTTCACGGCCTAATGCTGGTCTTGCGCCGAGCTTCATGAATCCCGGGGAATATTTTCACTCAAATCAGAAGAAGATGCAAAAACACTTCAGAAGTCTTTGAAACCTATAAATCTTTAATGAAATGAGTATGAAATATAGGAAAAACTAAAATGCTTGTGTCTGAAAAAAACAACACGCCTGAGTAAATATTTACTGGAAAACTCATTAAAAGAAGATTCACAAACACACACACACACGCACACATACACACACACACACACACACACACACACACACACACACACACACACACACACACACACACACATATGCACAAATGCACACGCGCACACACGCACACATGCACACACAAACGCGTGTGCGCACACATGCACACGCACGCACATGCACACACACACACACACACACACACACACACACACACACACACACACACACACACACACACACACATATATTGCATGCTCACTGGTGGTCAAATTAGGGGATAGTCATTTCATCTAAGGGGATGTGTAGTTGTCACAAATTAACTTTTGATAAGCCTATAGAACTATGCAACAAATATTCCAACAAATATTCCAGGACCATAACTTCCATTTTAGAATAAATTCTAGAGTGCAGGGTGTTCTCATAATTATATACAACAGCAGTTACATTTTGGTCAGAAAAACAGCATGTTCCAGGTGGCCACCAAATAAAAAAGGAGAAATGAACTTTGAATAATGTCAAAAGCCAACGATAAATAAAAAAAGTTATAAGAAGATAAATATACAAAAAGTGACATAAAATACCTTGAATATATTCTCCCCAGGATATAAAAGAATCAGAGAGAATCATGGGAGAATATATCATTATATACAAGACTCTAAAAGCATACCATTATGGAGAGATCTTGGACTAAATAACAGAAGGATAACATTCAATAAGAAAATATTAAATTAAGGATATAGAGACTAAGGGTTCCCTAATGCTACAATAAATTAAAGTTTTGCAAAGTGTACCAGGGTATGAACATAAACAGCCTGCATCAGAATTCTAAAACTGTGTTCTTAAGCCCTGCTCCCAAGCATGTCTTTGATCCCTCATTCTCTTTAGCAATATTATCAGCTCCAAGATTGCTGCACGTAAAAGAAATGACATTTCCCCTGCAGCAATATCTGTTGAAATTGGTATGTTTTATACTTAATGCAACACAGCAGTGAAAGGGGAACCAGACTGAAAACATGCAAATGGATGATAATAGAGCCTTTATTATTGCAAAACTCAGTGGAACTCAGTTAAGCACTTTCGTTCTCTAAACAGAAGAAAGCAAAAATATTTATATGTATATTTTATATATATATATACATATATATATATATATATGTGTGTGTGTGTGTGTGTGTGTGTGTGTGTGTGTGTTATTTACACCACGTAATGCTTCAGTTTTAAAACAGAAGCTCCCACAAATTTGGTTTTATGGTTATTGATCACATTAGAATAGACCCCCACGGACAGACTGTGGACAATCATTTAAACCTTAAGGAACTGAAATGGCAAATTAGATTAAATGTCATAGTCCCATCTGGTTTAAATGAAAGTTATATCTTACTTCCTTCAGGAAGTTGTTTAAGGTTTATGGCAAGTTTTTATAGTATTTTATTGTAATAAGGGCATGTGACTGGAAGAATGTATTTGATTGGTGATTTTACCTTTAAATATGTTTGGTTGAGCTCATTTATTAGTTCTGATGAAGTTCTGTTTAGAGAACAAAAACACAACCGAGTTCCATTGAGTTTTGCAATAATAAAGGCTCTATTATCATTTATTTGGTTGTTTTCAGTTGTTTCCCCCTTGTATGCCCAGCACTGGTACAGTAATCAAGGAGCCTCAACCCTCACCCCTGGAAACAGTGGAGGATGTACACACTGGGAGGATGACAAGTACACACACAATAAAGTACAATTTCCCTTAAGAGTACACAGGGACCACAGTCAGTCTGTGGATGGTTTCTTCCTCTCTCTTCAGATCCCCAGTAAGATTCCCCACTGGCCCAGCTATAGAGTTGCGACCTTAGCCAGGGTTTCAAGCCAAGTTCTCTAACACTCTCTCTTTCTAATCAGTGCTCCGTGTCTCTGCCCAAGTAGCTGACACACACACTCTTGGAGATTTGTTACACACACACACACACACACACACACACACACACACACACACACACACACACACACACACACACACACACACGCACACACGCACACACGCACACACGCACACACACGCACACACACACACACACACACACACACACACACACACACACACACACACACACACACACACACACACACACACACACACACACACACACACCTGGGAAAGGCTGGCACAGGTTTGCTAGCTATGCCTCCCTCTGCCCAGACTATAAGGTAGTTAGCACTGCCACCAGAACCCCTTATCAGGTACTTTAAAGCCCTTAACAAAGGATGTCCAATCTTACTGTGTAATGTTACTATTAATCCAAATGGCAGTTTGACCAAGAATAAAGCTATTAGTAGTAGCCTGCACAGGATCACCAAATAGATATGCAAGTACTCTAAGAACTTAAATATCTCTAGACAGACCAGCCACAATTGAAAGGTTTAAATATATTTAATAGTAAATAAAATAACAAGACAATACTAAATATGCATGTACAGTGATATCAGAGTTCAAAATCACAGGAAATGTTTAAAAGCACATTGCAGGACAGTCTGAAATAAATACAGAAAACATCTAAGCTATACTTTACTATATCCCTAACTGAATCTAAGAGAAATTACTGTACCCTAGTTAACTTACAGCAAAGCAGGTGCAGATGTGATGAGTGGAATTTTCCAGCTGATGCTGCCAGGTCAAAGACAAAATACAAAATGCACAGTCTGTCTCTCAGAGAGTTCTTAATTTAATACCAAATATTACTGCTGGGATACTTGCAGCATGGCATCACTTTTTGTCACTTGACTTCAGTTGCCAAGCTCAAAACACCCATTGCTAGAAACTGCCAGCACTTAGCATCTCCCTGTGACAATACATAGCCTTCAGATGTTTGCAAATGCTGGAAGACATAAAACAATAAAACACTTACAAAACAATGCAGAAGGCTCCCTAGTTTTAGACTTCCTGTCTCCTTGCTGTATTGAAACCATCTCTTTTATTACATGGTTATAAAACAATTTAATTTCAACTATTTTCCTGAAGTTTTGCAAGTTAACCTTTTATGTTCCAGTTTCTACTGTTAAAGATTTATACATTTACACACCTCCAATAGTGTATATACATTTCTGTTCTTTTCCAGTAGGGTACACTGTGGATCCATCTTTAAGCTCAGTAATGTACAAACCCTTTTCTTACACACTTCTGTACCAGCAGTTTGATATACACATAATATACAGTTCTAATACATTTCTAACACCAGCATATTAATCGGGTTCACATTCACAGCTGACATATAGGTATTTACAAAATTCCAGATAGCTGGGCTGGCAATATTTCCTTTTGTGACACCCTTTTGCTGATGTGTGGCATTTTGTAGCTTGTGGCATTTTGGTTCAAATGTTTTATACTTAGTATCATACAAAAAGTGACTGACGAAATTGCTGGAACCTGGGGCGGAGCCTAGATGGCTATCTGAAGGCAGCAGTTTTTTAGAGCTCCATAAACTAGTATCAAATTCAGGAAATTTCACTATTTTTTTTTTCTAACAAAACTTTATAAATATTTAGTTAATAGTCTAAAATAACTAATTAAAAATTTCGGTGGGTTTTTACAAATTTCCTGTCAAAGTACTCAGGAGTCTTTACACAGCAACTGAAGAGATGAGTAACCTGAAGAACTCTCACTCTGAACTGTCACTAAAAAAGGAACTCCAAATGGTAACTACCACATTACAAGAACTATCTATAAAAATGGATGATTTCAAGGTTAATCTACAAAATCTAAAAGAGAACTCCCAGAAAAAAACAGAAGTCTTTAAAGAAATGCTTCAGCAGCATCAGTTTAAGTTAACAACTATTGAAACTTCTTTATCTGACATCGATGGAAGACTTAAAGAAGAGGAGACACAAACAGATTTTCTACTGAAACAAAATACCTGGCTCTCCAACAAAGTAGATGACTTAGAGAATAGGGAGAGAAGATCAACTATCAGGATTTGCGGTCTACTTGAGAATACAGAGGGAAAAGACATTATCTCCTTTCTAAATTCATGGATGCCAGAAATTCTAAATCTTAATGAAGGCTTGTCATTTGGCATAGAAAGGGCACATCGTGCTTTGGGAAATAGAATTTCAGCATCATCCTCTTCTTTTGCCTCTATGCCACCAAGATCAATTATAATAAAATGTTTATCCTTTATGGACAAATAACTGGTGCTAAAACAGCATGGAGGAGAAGTCCAATAAAATATAATCAACATCTAATAAGATTTGACAAAGACTACTCCACTAAAGTACTTGAACAGAGGAAATAGGCATGGCCACTAATAAAAATTCTGAAACAGAATAATATTAAAGCTGAAATAGCTTTCCCTGCAAAGATAAAGATACAGTACCTAAGTGAGATGAGAAACTTCAACACTCTGGAAGAAGCCTTTCAATTCATCAAAAATAATAACATTATAACCATCCCAGAAGAAATGGAATGGACATCCCCATCACTGAAGAGATCCACTGAAAAAACTAGTTGGACTGATGTCAAAAAGAAGAAACAGAAAACTGAAACTAAACTACCTACTTCGGTGAAGTCTCTCAAAGTATCAACTGATACCTAATAAAAAAAGACTTTTAAATGGACTAAACGTGTTACATAACATTAATTTTCATACATATAAGTAATACTAGAGTAAAAGAAAAAGGTATGTGATTCTACTACCTCATATATAATTTATAAATCTAAGTTATATTTTAACTAAACAATCTATTTCTAATATTGTCATCTTTCTCACCTTGCTTTATGCCTTGTTATCTATCTTTATATATAGATATTTACCCTATTTATCTATTTATTTAGATTTCCTTTTCTCTCTATAAATATTTGTTAATTATAAGTATACTTATAGTTAGTTTTTAGTCTAGTAGTACTTCACTTGCAAAGTATTATTTCATAGTTATGTGGTAATTAATTCATTATTTCATGCTCATTTTGTTATATAGTATATTTAACCTAATTACTATTAATGATTGATAGATTTTCCCATTGCTTTGTTGTGGCCTAGACACTGGGTGAGATTTCCCTTAGCTGTGATGTAATGGTGTATAGATGTTGTAATTCCTTTGACCAGTATGGCTGTTGGGTATCTGGTTGTTCAAAGGCTTTCCATTCTAGAGTGGAAACGAACTGTCATATAGATGCTGTTGTCTCGCTGGAATAGAGCGGAGGACTCTCTGTCTAACCTGGGTGAAGTTCAGTGTTTTTGATGTGGAGGGGAGTTCGTTCTTGGCCCTGGCTACATTGGAGTGAAGTGACGAGTTAGCATGTCAGTGTTTGTCCGTCAACTGGGGATCTCCGGTTTGGCTTGTATGATTGATATTTTATATTCCTTTGGGTTAACAACATATGCTGTGGGCTATGGATGAAGTCCCCTGAAGGACTGTTGGATGGGTGAGTCTAGCATTCAGCAAAATGTAGTCTGAAAGGTTTACTAAAGGTTTTTTTTTTTTTAATTTTTTATTGAAGAGGAAACATTGCTGTGAAATCGGAAAGATGTCTGTGTTTGGCGAGGTGAAAGAGAGGTGATTGTGTTTTTGCTTTAGTTTCACTGTTTAAATGGAACCAGATGCTTAAGGCGACTCTTGGTTGATTTCTGAGTTAGACGGTGTGTCTAGTGTCTGGTGTAGAAGGCACTCTTCATGCCTTATTTAAATAAAAGCTGATAGGGAATGAGTTAATGTTTTAAAACATAGATTTCCTCTGTCAGGAAACAGTTTGAGCGGGGAAAATCACTCTCGAGAAGGTAAAAAGAAACTTTTAAAATCTCTAGCTCTCAAGAGCTATGTATACAGTTATGTACGTATTAAGCTATTGAATATTTAATGTAGCTATAGCAACGTACGAGAGTTGATGTGATTGGTCACCAGTATGTGTATTCTGTAAGAAGCCTGATTGCTTATAGTAACAAAACGGGCCGAACAGCTGTTCATGATTTGACATTTATTTAGGTACAGGAACTTAACACAGTATGTTTGAAGCATTTTAGTAGAAGTAAACATTAAATCTAAGTATCTAGTCTATTAGAAACACATGAAACTCTTGTATATAAAAGCGTTCTGTTATATTAATGTGTGAATACATCTACATATACATCTCTAGGAAAACTTTACACACAACTTTAATATCAGCTGACATAATAAGAGGAAGATTTAAACATTTTGATATGGATTATTTGATCAGTCCTTTTAATATGTAGAATAATATACATATTCTTTGTCTGTTTGATTTAGGATATGATAATCATCAGTAATACCTATTATATGTTACAAGTTTGTCTGACAAAAATGTTAAATAGCTAATGAGTTGAAATGAATTATTTACTGTATATCTTGGAATTTTGTGCTTCGAGAAAGTTCAGAAAATTGAATATTCATCATTACAGATGTTATGTTTATTTAGTTACTAATTATGTTTGTATGTGTATATATGTGTGTGTGTGTATATATATATATATATATATATATATATATATGTATAGGTATGTGTGTATGTATATATGCGTATATATTGATATATATAAACATTTACTTCTGTTGCTGAATGATAAATCATATAAAATATTTTAATAGACTCCTATACTATTTAATATTGTATATTTGGAGCTCTAATGAATGAAAAAAGGAAGTTAGTGGGATAGTTCACCAGATGTACCTATCTGATGGACTAGGAATGTATTTCATTCCATGGTGAGCAAGTTTTAATGTATAAACTAGTTTAATGTTATTTTTCTCTTTAATTTTTATGTTATTAATTATTTTCACCATGCCTGACTTAATTCTATTTGATTAAATTAAAGTTAACATCTTACACAGAGATAGATGGATATTTACAAACTAATATTTTTCTTTTTATTATATGTAGAGGAGATGATTTCAGGAAAAAGTATTGGCATTTTAAATACTTCTTTAAAATAACTTGGCATGGATATCACATTACTATCTTTAAACATGAATGGATTAAATAATCCAAATACACTATCTATCTTACTAAGATATTTAAAGATAAATAAACCCCAATTAATCATTTTACAGGAAACTCATTTCAAAATTAATGATAATTTTAGTTGGAATCCAAGTGATTATAGGACCTTAGCATGCTCTAAATTTAAATCTAAGAAAAGGGGAGTAATAATCTTATGGAGAAATAATTCCCTAAACCCCGAAATAGTATATAAATATATTGATAACGAAGGGCTTATAGCTATAGTCATACTGAAGTTGAATAATAGGTTATGGACATTAGCTAACTTATACTGGTTTCCTTGTATTGGGACAGGAACAGTTAAAAAAACATCTAGACAAATCATAAACATTTCCAGAGGGAATCTAATAATAGGGGGGGATTTTAATTGTCTAACTGACACTTTTAAAACTACCAACAAAAAAATCTCCACCTTTAACAGCTACTGCAAAAATACAAAAAAAATGGACTAAGTCTATAAAATTGATAGATACCTTTAATGTTATCGATGTCTGTGCAGTGACTAAAACCTGGTTCAAGGCTCCTGAAAGCACCCCAGCACTACCAGGTTATACCTCATATCATGCTTTCCGGCCCCAAAACTTGGACCGAACCGCAAAAGGAGGGGAAGTATCCATATTCATCAAAGATACCCACACCTCCAGGTTAGTGGCAACGCACGAAGCATCAGAGACCATCCAGGTGCAACTAACCATAGGCAAAACTGCCCTACAGTTTGTAGCATGCTACAGACCACCCTCTCAAACTCAGGAACCCCACTCAGCCTTCCTGAAGACACTGGAGAGTATGAATGTCTCTCCAAATACCATCATATTGGGAGACTTCAACTACCCAAACATAGACTGGGAACATTACTCAAGCCCCAACACCATAGCCCAAAGGTTCCTAGAATTCATAAACTCAAATGCAATGGAGCAACTAGTCACCACTCCCACAAGAGGAGATAATATACTAGACCTGATCATCACAAACATGGGGACAAAATGCTCCACACCGGAAGTATACCCCTCATTGGTGAGATCAGACCATAAATTAATCTCACTGGAAATCTACATCCCACCCCCACCCCCTGCACAGAAGACCACAGTGAAGAATTTCTCAAAAGCCAACTTCACACTTCTTAAGACTGAAGTGGTATCTTTCAAGGCCCCTGGGCCAGTGGAAACCACAACCCACACCGCTGAATCCTTTATAAATGCCTTCTACGGACACCTTCAAGAATGCATGGATCATGCAATCCCTAATAAAACCAAGACCCATTCCCACAAAGGCAGGCGTCCTGTCTGGTGGACCCCAGCCATTAACAAACTTTACAACAACAGGAGGAAGCTACTACATGACAGAGCAAAATCCCCAAAAGGGAAGGCATCTCTGATCAGTACTAGCAAAAAACTTCGATCACTCATAAAATCATTCAAGGCCAACTTTGAGAGAAAAATCGCAAAAGACACAAAAGACAATCAAAAGGCCTTTTTTAGCTATGTTAGAAACCTGGGTGGAAACTCCCAGATATGCTCAGAATTAGTCCAAAATGACACAAAATACACTGAACCCACAGATATTGCCAACATTCTGGCAGACAGGTTCAGTGCAAATTTCTCCGCCCCCTCCCCCCCAAAAGGAGAAATATCTATCCCAGCAGAGTGTAGCCTCCCTAACATCTCAGATGCCCAGGTGAGAGCCGCCCTCTCCAAATCTAAAAACACACCATCAATGGGACCGGACAGTGTCCCGGGCTGCGTGCTACATGAACTCCAAGAGGAACTAAACCCACACATAAGGCTGCTGTTTAATCTTAGCCTTACTACAGGATACGTACCCAAAGAGTGGCATACAGCAACAGTGGTCCCACTCCACAAAGGAGGTGCTTCTACGGACCCTAGAAATTACCACCCCATAAGCTTGACGAGCCTGGTCTGCAAAGCTATGGAAAGGATCATTATGGAACTCATAAACAAAGACATTGGGGACCTACAGACATTGGATCCTACCCAATTCGGCTGTGTCAAAGGCAGATCCTGCCTTTTGAACCTAGTCGACTTTTTTGAAACAGTCACTAAGGCCATTGATGAGGGTAAGGCAGTTCACACAGCCTACCTTGACCTTGCAAAAGCCTTTGACACAATACCCCACTCGGGCATCATTGACAAACTCACCAGCTTAAATGTAAACCCATATGTCACAAGATGGGTTGCAAACTGGCTCAAGGACAGAACCCACAAGGTCAAAATTGCTGGAGCCATGTCAGACTCTAAGCCAGTCACAAGTGGTGTCCCACAGGGCTCAGTCCTGGGACCCCTCTTGTTCGGCATTTATTTTTCCGAGGTGCAAGCAAACGTAGGAGGATTGTGGCTGACAAAGTTCGCAGATGACTGCAAACTGGGCGCCATAATTGATACTCCAGCGGACAAAAGCATCCTTCAGAAAGGCCTCATAGAAATGGATAATTGGTGCCAGAGCCATGGCCTTAAACTGAACGCCAAAAAATGTATAGTCATACCCTTTGGGAAAAACAAGGTACCCACAAATTACCACATAGGTGGTAATCCATTAAGTACAGAAGAGGTAATCAGGGACCTAGGGACCCAAGTCGACAGTAACCTCTCATTTGACACTCACATTGCCAAGGTGGTTAGGAAGACCTTCTATATTGCCCACCTTATCATGAAGGGATTCACATCTAGATCAAGAGAGGTCATTGTGCCCCTGTACTCTTCTCTTATCAGGCCCATGATTGAGTACAATGCCCCATTTGGGATGTATCTTACCCGACACCTGCAGCAGTTAGAAAGACCCCAAAAGTTCCTCACCAAGAGGATAAAGGGTCTCAAACATATGTCATATGCTGCCCGGCTGAAGAAACTCCAGCTCTATTCAGTCGCATACCGCCTACTCAAAGGTGATCTATGCCTGATGTACAAGGCCATGTCCAATCCGGAATTAATGGACATGCTCCACCTCAGAAAATCCAAATCCATCAGAGCCACGAGAGCAAGAGATTTGAACCTCAACACAGAAATAAATAGGAAGTGCTGGAGGGACAGATTCATAACCCAGAGGCTCCCGACACTCTGGAACAGAATCCCAGTCCATGTTAGGCAGAGCCCCTCACTATCTCTCTTCAAGAGAAATCTTGACGAGTGGATGGGAGATCGTAGGTTTACCCCGGGGGGTCATCTCTGTGTCACGACTAGACAGAGGCACAGTACACTAAACCCTAAATGGGCATAGTATTCTCATCCCAAGGGGTGGCGAAAGCCACACACACTCTGGCTAGGCTTATAAATGCCCTAGGGCAGATAGCCTAGTATGAACCTATGAACCTAATAACTCCTTGAAATTCTCTCATCAAGATTATAGGTTTGGTACTTGAACCAGAATAGACAAACTTTTTATATCACAAGATTTTCAATCCAAAATTACTTCTTTTTCAATAATCCCATGCCCTTTATCAGCTCACAATTCACTAGTTCTTAAAGTACAAGTAGATTTTAAACCACTATCATTCCTTTCTAGAATACCTTCATACATTACAAAAATTAAAGAATTTAAACAATGGTTAGTGAAATAACTAAATTTCTATCTAGACATAAATTATAATTCGGAAGTAAATATAGTAATGGTATGGGATTAATTAAAAGCTTATATTTATGGAAGAGCAATTGGCTAGTATAAAAATCAACTCAAAGAATGGGAATCTGAACTGCAAGAATTACAAAGGAAACTCACATTATATAAATCAAAAAATCACTTTAATACAATGGAGAACAAGAAGGAAATAGAAGAACTAAATAAAAGATATATTGATATTTTAAGTCATAAAACTAATTTAGCCATAGAAAGGTTAAAAATAAATGCTTATGCTACTTCTCCGAAACACCTACATAACTTATCTGTTAAAGTCAAAATGCAATCCAAATCCAATTCTATTGTTAATATTCTACACGAAGAAAGACATAAGAAGGTCTCGTAAATAGGAGATATATTAGACATGTTCAAATCTTATTACAGTAATCATTATAAAGATACATATAATACAATTGACCATTCCTTGTTAGGAAATATGATCTCTAATATTAAATCAATACCTGATAGTTTACAAAGAAATTTACAAAAACTTATTACACTCAAAGAAGTCGCAGATAAAATTAAAGATAGTAAATCTGGTAAATCTCCTGGAATGGATGGTTTAATTTCAGAAATTTACAAATTATTTCCCAAAAATATAATCACCTTGCTACAAAAGACATTAACTGCGATTCAAACCCATGCAATTATTCCCTCTTCATGGAAATACTCTCTAATTATACCAATTTTAAAGGAAAACAAGGATGCTAGCCTTTGCAGCTCATATAGGCCAATTTCACTACTAAATAATGATTATAAATTTTTTATGTCCATCCTGGTAAATAGAATAAAAAATCAATTAAATAAAATCATTAACGATGACCAGACTGGATTTATTCAGAATAGACATACACATGATAACATTAAAAGAATATTGACTTTAATAGATTATCTAAATAAAGAAAATATAGAAGCCTTGATAATAGGACTGGATATTGAAAAAGCATTTGATTCCTTAAATTGGGACTATCTAATTATAAATCTTGAAGCTTATACATTCCCGCTTTCCTTTATCACATTTATTAAAAAAGTATACAAAAATAATTTAACTTATGTCAAATTAGGACCTTTTACTTCAGAACCTATACAAATTATGAAAGGTACTAAACAGGAATGCCAAATGTCACCAATTTTATTTGCACTGGCTATCGAACTATTGGCTATACTAATATGAAACAATCCAAAGATAAAAGGCCTAACTATATTCAACCAATATAACTCTAAGGTCATGCTCTTTGCTGATGATGATGTACTTCTCACTCTATTGAACTCAAAAGAGGCCTTAGATGAACTAGATATTCTATTAGAGAAATTTTATAAGATTTCAGGTCTTTGCTGTAATAATCAAAAGTCTAAATATCTATTGTTAAATAAAAAAGGACATACAAGTAGATAAGAATAGTGTCATAGGAATGCAAGCAACAAAAATAAAATACCTAGGGATAGATCTATATGATAATATACAAGATATAATACAAAATAATTATAAAATGATTATTGACATAATAGATTCTCTAGTGAATAAATATAATAATCTGTTTCTAGTCTTTGAAGATAGACTTCAATTGATTAAAATAGTTCTTCTCCCTAAAATTTTATATATAGTCCAAGCTATTTTGTTAATTCTAGAGAGATCTTATCTCAAGAAAATAACATCAACACTGCTAAGATTCTTATGGTACCCTAAAAGAAACAGAATTGCTTATGCGCATCATATAAGACAATGGGATCAGGGAGGAATAAATTTTCCAGAAATTGAATCATATATAAATGCTACATTAATAAAAACTGTGATTGAATGGATTAACCCTAATTACACATCCAACTGGAAAAAATTACATACAATGATTATATTAAATGAAAATAAACTTACTAAAAATATTACTATTATAGATACAAATGATATACTATGGTATTCATTGTGTATAAATCTACAATACAATATATTTAAACCAACAAAGACATTTGTAATAAATCATTTATACGATCATTTTAGAAAGTTTATAAATATGAACATGGAATTAAAGATCTGGTTTCCAACATTAATCCCTTTCAGCATTACAAAAAGTTTTCCAGATACAATTCATAACGAAGTATTTATGCACTGGGAACAGAAAAATCTAATTTGTTGGCTCCATTGTATAAAAAATCAAAAAGTTCTGGATATACAATATATGATGTCAACTTATGAATTAAACTCTAATGAATGGTTAATGCTTCAGAATATACTGACATTCTCCAAGGATCTATGTAGAGTATTAAATAATTTGTCATACTCATCTTTACCTAAGTTTATAAGTAGATTGTTTGAAATTATTTATAATAATGAAAATATGAAGAATGGAACTTCTTACTTATACAACTTAATAACAAACTACAAAACAGCACCTAAAACAACATATTGGCAATTTATTACTAGAGGATATTTGATTCAATTAACCCCAGAAAAATAAGTCAAATATACTACTATCAGTAAAATTAACCTCCAGTTCTCAGTATTGGAGAATATTTACCTGGAAATTCCTACATAGATCCTTCCTGACTCCTGATAAAATTTCAAAATTCAATTCTTCTTGTAATGGAGTATGCTGGAGATGTCAACAGATTGTTAAAGTTGACTGGTCTCATATTTTTATGAATTAAAAATATTAAACCCTTTTGGGAAAATATTAATAAAGTCTTACAGGCTATTTACACAGATAATTTTGTCTTGACCAAAGCTTTAATTTTATTGAATATATCTGAAGAGGTTTATCAAAAAAGAACTAATCTTTATGTTTTATGGACAATATTAGCTATAGCTAGAAAATGCATAACAAAGAGGTGGAAGTCTACCATAGTACCTGGAAGAGAAGAATTTCTATGCTTATTAAAGAAGACGGTGTTGATGGAAGTTAAAACCAAAGAATTAAGATTGTTTCCAATGCCATTAACTAATAATTCTTGAAGAAAAGTTTTATCATTGGATGATACTCTACAAATGTATCTAATCTCTTCTTAAAGAAATCATTCTGAAGTTAAATATCTTTATTTTGTTTAATTTGCTATCATTCATTTATTCATGTCAGGCTGTATGTAAATATGTACATAGTTTAACTTCATAGTTATTATGATTCTACATTGTAAAATTATTTATTATTGTTGACTAATAATCAAAATAAAAATGTTTCTGAGTAAAAAAAAAAAAGTGACTGACAACAATCGTGACTTAGTCATAAGCAACCTAAAGAAAAACTATTTTATTGCAGTGTCATTGACGCATTGCATTCTAATAAAATAAGGAATTCAACATATCTCCTTTTTTAATCCCGGGATACTTTCCCCAGATCATTTCCTCTTATGTTGAATTATTATCTTTATTCTGGCATTCTGCATAAAGCCATAAATGCATTGCTTTTAAATATTTCTCTGTATCCAGTACCCACAATCATCCTTGCTCCTTAGGAATTGTCAACTTTTCCCAGGCCACTCTTGAAGTATTCCAGGGTTGTTGTCGGAGAAAAACTGTGACTTCCAGTGATAGGTGTGTCAAGTAAAGAGATAAGCCAGATTTATATGCAGAAAGAACTAAAGCAATGGACAGACTCAATCCTATGTGTAGGAATGACTATCACAGATAGAAGATGAAAGACAACAGCAGCATGGAGATGGAATAAATAGATTACTGTATTGGGAACAGATAATTCACAATAGTGAGGTAACAGAGTGGGAAGAAGGCAATAAGAAATACGGACTGGATAAGAGGGTTTTCCAGCAATATACAGAAATAGCAAGTAAGGTAGGACAAAATAGGAGATGACAAATCCCTGAATAGAGGAGATTGCCATTAGTGAACTGGGTAATTGAGGTAAGAAAAAAACAATAATATGATAAGCATTTGATTTCAGGAATATACGAGCAATACAGATGTGAAAACACTCTCAGAATTGTAAAAAGGAATGGGAAAATCATTTGGAAACCACACTAGAAGATGTAACCTGGGAAAAAGTTGGAAGCTTATCAAGGAAAATAGTAAAGTCAAAAGAACTCCATATATTTGCCTGGAAGTGACTGAAAAAAATGTTTATCTACCAGAGAAGATAAGAAAAATGTTTCTATCCACATAACAGACATATTGTAGATGTGAAACAGTAGAAATGGGAACTTAGAGACATTTTTTTCTGGACATGCCAAAAATTAAATGACTTCAGAGAGAGTTAGTACAAATGATAAAAGGAGTAGCAAAGGGAACTCAAGGAATATCAAAATAACTATATTTTCTAGGTGCAAACATATACATGTGAAGGATTTCTGTATTTAGTGCAAAACTGTTACTATACATTATTGTGCTAAATGTACTGTTTTTGGTATAATGCCATATTTATATGTATTTAAAATGAAAAACTGTGCAAGTTATTTTTCAAACCCAGGATGTTTCTAAAGAAATGTTCACAGCTGTGTCATAGCAAATCTTCCACAAGATCTTCTGACCACTATAGAAGAGCAATCCCATAAATACACATACAAATGGCAAGCATAAATATCAATCAATATAAGCAACACTTTTAATTTCTTAACAACAAACATGCCATCTATACTACTTAATCTATTTAATTTTTATAATAACATCAAAAGCAATGGAATCAGCCAATTAACTCACAAGATGCTTACTATAACTTCCAAATCTCATTTAAATCAGCTGCAAATCCATAACAACTAACATGCATCTCAAAACTCATGGTTAACACCCAGACAACACACATTGTTTATCATTTTTATATTAATGCAACTAATTTATAGGTGAAAAATAAAACAAAAGGACACCTGGATGTTTAACAAATAATAATAATAAAGTATCAGTAATAAAAAAACTAATCATTATAAGTTTATTTAAGTTAAAAACTATACATATATTAAGTATATAAAGTTGTATATTATCTAAATGTAAAGATTTTTTTTCTCTTTTTAATCAAAGTTATTAAATGATTGAAAAAATAAAAATAAGACTTAATTGCCTTATGAAAGAGTGCATCCATGGTTCCTTCTTTTCCATTCAAGACTGATATTAATAGAACTGAGTAAACTTTATCATGAAAACATAGAAATATACTAATATAATGTTATTGAATAATGCCTCACAGCAAGTGGTTCTCCAGTTCGATCCTCGGCTGGGGTGCCTTCTGTGCGGAGTCTGCATGCCCTCCCTGTGGTCGCATGGGTTTCCTCCAGGTGCTCTGGTTTCCTCCCACATCCCAAAGATATGCTGTAGATGGATTGGGCACTCCAAATTGGCCCTAGGTGTGAGTGCATGCATGTGTGTGCCTTCTGTGGAAAGTTGGGTGCCAGGCTGGCAACTCAAAACCGTATAACACCACTGCCAATGTTGAGCAGACAGGTGATCCACTGTGGCGACCCCTAACCAGGAAAAACTGAAAGAAGAAAAGAATGTTGTTGAATAATATTAATGTAAATTAAGTTAAAAGTTATGTTTCTTTTAGTTTCTTCTTCTTCTTCTTCTCAGTAGTTTTCCACCCATGTCTTTCAGCTTATCTTTTGAAGGAGTTGTTGTTCCAATCCATTTCTTCACATTGCTCTAGTATGTTATTTGTTTTCAGGAACAACATAGCAGAGTCTATTTCTTCAAATGATTTGGTTTCATCAGGAAGAAATATTTTAAGTCCTGCAGGAAAGAGCAAGTGAACTTTAATCTGTCTTTTCTTTAGTTCTTTTATCAATGGCAAGAAATGTTTTCTTTTAGGCGTTACAGTAGAGGAATAGTCATTGTCAAACCTTATTATTTTGTCTTCTATCTTGATAGGAGATTTAGATCAAGCTGTTTTGAAAATTAGTTATTTGTCTTGAGATGAAAAGAATATGACAATAGTAGATCTCAGTGGAGAGTTATCTTTGGAAGAAAAGGCAAACAAAAATCTGTGTGCTCTCTCAATACCATACAGCATAGCTTCAGGTAAATTCAAAATCCTAGGAAGCCAAGATTTTAAGATGTTTACCATGTTTTCTCCTTCTGTTTTTTTCAGGCAAAACAAAAATATGGATATTATTTCTCCTAGATCCCCCACTCAACATAAGAAGCATTACATAGTTCAGTAGTTTCGAAAAAGAACTAACAAATTCTCTATCTAACTCTTGGATATGCCCTTGTTAGTACCCCACATAAACCCTCACTTCTTTCTTTTGCTCATAATTTCTTGCCCTACTGCTATGAATTTTCTATATGCAAACACCTTCATCATGTTATGACTAAAACAGCTTACCTTAATTTCTTATGCAAAATAAGACATATAAAGTTATATCTCATTTGTAGGTTTATTGTATGTTCATAGGTAGGTACTAGGCTATCGGCCCTAGGGCCCATACAAGCCTAGCCAAAAAATGTACCCTGGCTTTCGCCACCCAAGAAAATTATTTTCCTGTGCCCCTGTCGAGCAGAGCCACAGAAGTGATCCCTGGGGTGAATTTCCCATTTCCCATCCAATCATCAAGATTTTTCTTGAAGAGTGCTAATGAGGAGCTCTGTTTGACATAGATAGGTAGTCTGTTCCAGAGTATGGGAAGTCTCTGGGACAGGAATCTATCCCTCCAGCATGTTCTGTTTATTGTGTTGACAAGGTTAAGGTCCCTAGAGCGTGTAGCTCGGAGGGATTGGGATTTCATTAAGTGGAGCATGTCCAACAGCTCTGGGTTTGACATAGCTTTGTATGTTAGGCAGAGATCGCCCCTGAGTAGGCGATATGCAATGGAGTAAAGCTGTAGTTTTTTGAGACGGTCTGCATAGGGCATCTGTTTGAGGCCAGTAATCCTCTTTGTGAGGTATTTCTGTTTATATATAATTATGTAACATAATTATGCTTATAATTTTTATTCCTCAAATTTGCAACCTGTTATATCTTATTTCTCTCTTTTTGTCTCATTTGTTTATTTTTATTTTGTTTATTTTATATATTGTATACTTCTTCCTCTTTCTATATTTTTGGAACTTTTCTCTCAAGATCTCCATTGAAAATGGGCTTTAGCTCAGTTGGACCAATCTGGTTAACAAATGTCATATAAATAAACAAATAAATAAATATATAAGATCTGTTTTCCAGGTAATCAATTTTATTTAATACTAAGCTATTTTGCCTCAGCAAAAATTCAATATTGTTTTCACCACCCTTCCTTCCATTTCATTCAGGGCATCCTCTATACTGGATATCTGTATTTTCTGATGTTTTAAAGTGTCATGTATTTGTTCCATTTGCTTGGAGCATTTTTCTTTAAAGTTGTCTAATTTATTTTCTATTTTGTCCATTTTTAAAGAAAAAAATGAAAAACTTTAAAGAAATGTCCTATATATTGGTAAGAATAGACTGAAGTTCTTTTTTCAAGCCTAAGTCCTATGAGTTTGTCTTTGAATGGCTTATTTCCAGTTTACAAGTAAAGAAACCTTTCAAATACAGAACTTCATAGGAAAAAAACAAACTATATAAAACCTTTTTAGATAATATCCTTCAAGTAGATGATAAGAACATATATCCACTCAAAAAAAAACATTTAGGATATTGGAAATGGAAACAAAGTAGCAGAGCAGGAGAAATCTGCTACTAGTCAGTCAGCAACTTGGCCACCCCCCCCCCCAAATGTTATTCTCAATGGAAGGCAGCATCAGAAATTTGATGCAGAATGTTAAAAACATTAAAATGTGGATATACTTAAATTGAAATAATTTGGCTTTTGTGTCTACATTATCTTATGACACATATACAGCATTGTTTTAGACCTAAGCATAGTGCTCTTTTCAGTTTTGTAAATGTTATCAATAAGAGAAACAAAGGCCATCTAATGTCTTCGATCTTCTTAGGTATATTAAAAGCATTTAATACAGTCCCATACCACAAAATACTTGTAGAACATTCCTGTATAAACATTTCCCAGTTTGTATGATCCTGGTTGTATAGTCACCTCTCGGACAGGCAACAGGAAGCCAGATGGCAGTAAACATATTGTTTCTTTTTACCCACCTCTATAGGTGTGACACAGGGATCAGGCCTAGGCCCACTATTATTCAATTTTGACATTAACTCATGCCACAAGGCCTCAAAACATGCCTATATACTACAGTAACTCCACCATTGTCTGCTTGGTACCAACCCTCATCAGACTCCAAATCATTCCTCAAGATTTTTTCTCTTCCTTTGAAACTTTGCTACTTAACTTCTATCTACTTCTCAACTCTGATAAAACTAAGCTTATGCTATTCATCCTTTAACCTGTTACAGAACTAAAACACTCTTTTAGCATTACCTGTTAAAATTGCACATTCCTCCAACTAGTTTCCTAAACTAAGCTACTTGGTGTCGTAAGAGATGAAAACATGAAATTTGACCATCACGTATCTCAAGCAATAAAAAAAAACATCAAAAACATGGTACCCATCCAAACCCCATCTTACTAATAACACCAGAAAAAACTGCATCTACATACCTACTACCCTCACTTATACTTAAAAACATTGAATCAACCCGAAAAAAATCACCTTAACTCATGTTACAAAAAACTTGAAAAGTTTGCTGCAAATTTCTCCTTCTTCTCCGATCACTGTTTAGCCCTGAAAGAAATTAAATGATTAGAGCTTCCCAATCACCTTATCTATGCCCACTTAATAACTAGTCATACTCTGTTCCATCAGCAAGATGACTGCCCAGCCCTACAAAACACACTATACAACTACTCACCCACTAGATACTTATGGTGTAGTAATCAGTCTCTCCTTATGATAACCAAAGCAAAGCATTCAGCGGGTGAATCTTAATACTCTATGTTACAAGGCTATGGAAGTCTACTCCACTCTACTAAATGCAAATTCAAAATCTCCCAAGGTTTACATTACTACTTAAAGTGCAGGTTAACCAGTTGTAGCTATGTTCATGCTATGCACATGACTAACACTAGCCTAACAGGAAAATACTTTCCTCTAACTAGTCTTTTTCTCCTCCACTTCTTCTCTCATAACTCCTTACTTATATAGCTACCACCTACTAGAACATTTTATTTACAGGAGTCCTGCTGTTGTGCTACTGCACTTTAAATTCAGCTATGCATTTGTGCTTTCAAATGACTTTCTTAAATAAATCTACAAATACATTTTACTTACACTTCAGTTACTCTTGTGTGTGCTAACAACTTGCTCCAATATCTTATTAACAAGCTGCTCAAATATTTTAGACCTGTTTAGTTGCAACCAAATATTTGTCTTATTGCACTGACAACTGTAACTGTTATGTCTCCAACAATAAATATTATGTGTAAAGTTGTCACTTTGTCTATCGCACTGTGTCTGGCATGAAGTCACTGTGTAAAATATGCTATGTTTTTGTACAATGCTCTCATTGCTTGAAAGTTTATAATTGTGTGAAGGTTTTCTCACCAGGGCTCCAATGAAATGGAGCATGAAAGACGTCACAGTCAGACTATCCCAGTAAACAAATCCTAAATAAATAAAATAAAATAAAATAATTTTCAACCAAAGTAGGTAATCAATGCATTCAAAGAGCTTTTCCCAAATAAATGTATTCAAATGCTGGAGCAAAAAATGTCAAATATTACCTAAGCAACAAACGTATAATTTGTTGTACTAAATTACATGCATGCATGATAAAAACAAATTGTACAAATTCATGAAGATGATTTTTGCAATTTGTAATTGATCACAGCTGATGTAAGATCTACTGATTCATTGAAGTCAGTGCATTCCTTACACATAAGCACTAAAAAATGCTTCATACGTGCCACCTTCCATATAGCTTCAGTACCTTCGATGCATACATTTTCTGTACTCGTGTTTCTTTGAGGTCTTTCTGACTCTAGCCGTCTACAGGATTTTTCTTTTTTTCCTTAAATTTTCACTACCATAGTATAACAATTTTGGATAACAATTTTAATATTGGACAGTTCTTGCCACACATCACAATGAGGAATTTGCATTAAACAGGGCTATTCACAATCTAGGTGTTTTGGTTCCACTTAAATGCTGTTAAACCATACTGATGTTTAACACAAAAGTCACCTGCATTTTTGAACTCATATATGACTATTTATGATCATTTGCATCTCCTAAGCCCCTTATTATTTAACTGCATGTCTGGTCCACATCATTACATAATGCAGCACCGGTTTTTCTTGTTTCTTATTTCACAGAGTAATCCATATGGAAGCCATTCATTACTTGGATGCCCTTTCTTCTTTTCCAAAACAGTTCTGTACTGCTTAGTTCTTAAACTAAAACCAGGTGCACTAAAGTCACACATAAATATAGTTCTGTTTTTAGGCTTCAGATTATTCAGTATTTCCATCATTCTTTGGTTCAGCCCGTCACTCTGTGATGGTATATTTTAGCATTGGTTCCAGCATTATTTTTTTTTTTAATTTGAGGTGATTTGTTTTAGGCTATACGTGTATACCTCATAAAATGTCAATCTTTCTACTTATGTTAATGCTTATGTACTTTTATACAAACTCGCACTGCTACACTTCATCAAAGAAATATCTAATTTCAGGAAAGACTCATGATCAGGAATATTTGTTATGAAAATTAAATTAAATAGCACTTCAGATCTAAGTAATGCTTTAGCAAGGGTTCCAAATTTACTTCATATACTGATGAAATATTTAACACCTTTGAAAAGGTACCAGGCATAACCACTCAGGAGAAAAAAATCATGATTTCATAGGCCATGGAAGGTGATGATTATTGATTCTGAAAAACAATGTTGGCAGCTATAAGGCAGTTCCAAACATATTAAAGATTTTATAGCAAACAGATATCATACTAGCAATGTTTTGAATAGTAGCAGGGGTTTAATGTCTGGCTAAGCAGCTCTCATAAAGTATAAAATAAATAGATCATTCTGTCTGTCTGTCTATACATCTTTCTCTCTCTCTCTCTCTCTCTCTCTCTATATATATATATATATATATATATATATATATATAAAATTATCATGAATAAGTAAACAAAATGAGTGTGTGCACCTGTGTACATGTGTGAGTGAGAGTGTATTTATGTATGGATCTACTTTACAAGGTCGACGTTTCAAAATTTCGAACTGCAAATGGTCGAGACCATAAGATCAAAGTTTTGAAACTTTGAAGTTGTAATAAGAAAAAAATAAAAACAAAAAACACACCCCCTGCTTAATAAATATACCATCTCCAAGATTACACTACAGTAAAAAAAATGGTAAATTTCCCGTTCCGCCCTGTACAGTAATTTCCATTCAAAATGTTTGAAGTTTCAAAACTTCGATGTTATGGTCTCGACCATTTGCAGTTCGAAGTTTTGAAACTTCAAGCTTGTGAAGGGAATTCATATATACACATATGTGTATCTATATGTATGCCATGTATGTGTATGTATGCACACGTATGTGTATGTATATTGCCATATGTCTTAAAATAGTATTCACTTTTCTGTCTCAGAAGATTACTTTTCCTACCACTTTGGCTATCTCTGTTCTCTCAGATTGTAAGTGTATTAGGCACTGAAGTGGTGTCTCTCAGTATAGGGAATGGAAACTCATTTTTTATTTTATTCTTTTGGTCCCTGTGATACATAACTTGAATGCAGGGTAGGTATGCACATTTCTGAATGTACAAACTTACCATGTCTGCTATGGTTACTGTAAGGCCTTCTCTATAACCTCTTACTGAGCTCTGTAGTATACAGGGGGCTATGTGTACCTGGGCTGGTCATTGATTTAACTCTTTCTGTCATGCAGAAATTTATGGAGATTATGATACTGATAGCAGAGTGGCCTGTGATATATATGCTAGTGCTATGTACAGTGGTTAGTATTCTCCAATATCCTCACCAATGTTCTCCTTAAAAAGTGTAAGGGAGATTAACATTCTTACAGAATGCTCAAAATCTGTAGTAGGGAAGCTGCACACAATTTGAGTTGAACTTTATAGGTATTTGACAGCCTTGAGATGTGATCAGCTCTATCGTAGATGGGAAAAGTGGCATAAAATTAAAACAAATAAACAGATTAGTATTACATATAATGACAAAAAGAGTAGATAGGCGTGGTAACTGGGGGAGTTGGGAAGGAAAGGAAAGTGACTCTTAAGAAGAAAAGACTCAAACAATTGTATTTATTTAGTTGTTTGTTTATTAACTGGGTGATGGGACTGATTTCAGACCACTTTTAGCCAGAACATGGGCATAAAGGCAGTCAGAAAATATATAAAATATACTTTGATAAATTAAGCAAGACAGTGTTGTGCATACAATTCAGCCAACAGCTAGAATGAAATATTGTTCGCAATAACTTGCAAAGAAGTGTTATCAGAAATTATACACAATTAGAACAATGTATAGTTAAAACTTAAATAGTGAAACATTATTGATATTATATTTACAAGTTGATGAGGGCTAACATGTAGTCTATAGATATCTCTTGAGTCCTTAAACTTGAGGTATTGGTTCCACTGTAAGTAATCACTTAATCTGTATCTCTAAAGCAGGTACATTTGTATTCCTGTGCTTTTTCTTAAACAGAGTAAGATCATCAGTGGCAGTAATATCATTGGACAAAGAGTTTCAAGTGGCCAGGATGAGTTCTTTCACAAAAGGATAGAGGAAATTGAGGTGTATTTAATTTCAGTGGCGTAGAACCTCTAAGACTGCAGCTGCATGTATGCAGTTTCACCTTGATGGCAAATGACAGACAATACATTCCTTTAAAGGAAAAATGTGCCCACAGACTGAAAAAAAAAAACACATTTATTTTATCAAGTCTTGATGTTTCCTATATTTTAGCACTATTTTTGGACTTGCATACTTTTTTATGTTTTAAAATGTAATTCCAGAGTCTGGCCTCATGAGTTCCGGCATCATGATTTTTAGTCTACCTCCAGGTATCCTACAATGCAGTGCTTTGCTTTAAAATATTACATCATAGCCCCTAAGCAATTGTCAATGCATTGACTTTACATGTGTTTTCACATATACCCTGCTTTCTTTTAGCCAGTCAGGTTTAACTACCATTTATTGCTTTTCAATGTCTACTTAAAAGACAAACAGAGATAATCACACAGAACAGTATTCTCAACACATGAACATTTTCCCCTTCTGTGAGTTATCAGTGACAATAGTAAACAGCTCAAATTTGCCACTTTGACAGATATGAACAGGAGGTGTTTAGCGGGAAGGGAGATGAGTTTAAGGACTACAACTCAGACATACAAAAGAATGAAAACTGGCCACTTTATAAAGAAAAAGAAGGAACAGGCACTGAGAATACTGTCCTGTGTGATTATCCCTGTTTGTCTTTTGAGTATTCATTAAAACTGAAAAAACGTTGCTCAAAAATGCCTATTTTTTGGAAAATATTTGTTTAAAATGTATACCTAGGCGCCTCAGAATTTGGCGGTATCCAAATGGAATGGAAAAGGATTCGGCACTACACAAAGAACTGCTCGCCCTATTTGATAAGCATGGGTGCAGGAATATGGAAACGGTAGTAAGGCACAATAATCTTTGGATTAAGGCATTGATTTTGGATGTTAATGCTTGAATGACACCATTATTCAGGATCTGAGGTAAGAGGAATTCCAGATAGAACACTCCTGGAGTTTTAGTAGCATTGGTCAGCAGCTTCAAAAACTGAAAGCAACTAAGATAAGGATAGTGATAGAGTGGACTACCAGAATGGTACTGCATATCCCGAGCCCCTGATTCACAAGTATGGGGCAGAAAGTTTTCTTGTGCAGTTAACAATAATGGTAATGACAACATCCAGGGTCATGAATTTGGAAACCTCTTGGAAATGAGGAACCAGCCTCCATTAAATACTGGAAGGGAGAGTTCGGGTTTTCAACTGTGAAGATCCTAGCAGTTGAAGAAGCAACAGCACAGGAACCAATGGGAAGCTGGGGAATGGAACACTCCTCCCAGTATGAACCAAAATGGGTGGCAGAATATGAACAAGCCCTTGAAGTCGAGTCAAAGATGGCCGTAGCAGGGAAGACTCATGAGGTAATTATTAATAACTTTGTTTCCCATTTTATTGACAATTTTTCTGATGTCACCCAAAGTGGCAACTGCAATATAATTTGCAATAAAGATGGGGATTTTAGTATTTATAATTTTTCAGATGTTCCTATCAATAAATTTGGTGCAGATCTTTCTGCTAAGGGCACCAGTTTTGTACCATCTAGGAAGGTCAATGTACCTGAGGCTTTAATGGAGTTAAAGTTATATACTCGCAAACTAAATCTTTCTCTTATGTTTAATGACTCTGAGAGCACATTAGACCCCATTACAACTTCCTAGTACATTTAACCCACCCCTACATCCCAGTATGGCCTTTTCTGAAAAAAATATGTGAAATTGATATTCATAATATCGTTCATGTAAAGGACCCAAGAAGGATGATCAATCTTACAAGGGAACAGCAAGATTATATTGTATTTATAAAAATCAGAAGATCAGGGTGATGAAACCTGATAAACGGGATGGCCGTTTTGGGACCCAAATTAAAGATATGTTTATAGAGGGGAAGATTGCTTTGAGTGAATTTAATTATCTTAATGTTTCCTCTCCTTTGATTCCCACTATATTTGGAGTTCTGAGGATTCACAAGGACATTCAGGATCCTCCATTTCATCCAATTGTGGATGGTAAATGCTTAATTATGAGCACATGTGCCCACTTTTTGGACAGCAAAGGCTTATGTTAATGCAGAGGACCATGTTTGTTGTGACTCATGGCACTTTCTTGAAAAGATCAATGGTTTGGAATTTAATAAGGACAACATTTTTTGACAGTTGATGTCTGGGATCTTCATACTGTTATCCCACAGCAGTTGGGGGTACTGAATATTTAGCAAAAAGAGGGCTTTCTCAGCATACTATCAACACACATGAAGAACTTTTGGACATTATTTTACTTAGTTTCATAGTTTCATAGTTTAGTACTAGGCTATCTGCCCTGGGGCATTTGTAAGCCTAGCCATAGTGATGTGGCTTTTGCCACCCCATGAAATGGTACAAAAATGTACAGAATAAATTTAGAATACTGTGCCTCTGTCTAGTAGTGACACAATGAAGGTCCCCTTATATAATAGAATTAGTTTACTGTGCCCCTGTCTAGCAGTGACACAGATGTGACCCCTGGGGTAAACTTATGATCTCCCATCCACTCATCAAGATTTCTCTTGAAGAGAGTCAGTGAGGGGCTCTGCCTAATATGAACTGTGATCTTGTTCCAAAGCATGGGAAGCCTCTGGGTTATGAATCTATCCCTCCAGCATGTCCTATTCATACTTGTGCCAAGGTTTAAGTCTTTAGCTCTTGTGGTCCTGATGGATTTGGATTTTTTGAGGTGGAGCATGTCCATCAGTTCCTGATTGGACATGGCCTTGTACGTCAGGCAGAGATCACCTCTGAGCAGGCGGTATGCTACTGAATAGAGCTGAAGTTTCTTTAGTCTGGCAGAATAAGACATATGTTGGAGACCCTTGATCCTCTTGGTGAGGTACTTTTGTGGTCTCGCCAGCTGTTGCAAATGCCGGGTGAGGTACATACCAAATGGGGCATTGTACTCAATCATGGGTCTGATGAGGGAGGAGTATAGGGGTACAATGACATCCTTGGATCTGGATGTGAATCCCTTCATGATGAGGTGTGCAAGGTAGAATGTTTTTCTAACCACTTTGGCAACGTGGGTGTCAAATGAGAGGTCGCTGTCAACTTGGGTCCCTAGGTCTCTGATTACTTTTTCCGTACTCAATGGGTTGCTGTCTATGTGATAATTTGTGGGTACTTTGTTTTTCCCAAAGGGGATGACTATACATTTTTTGGCATTTAGTTTAAGGCCGTGACTCCGGCACCAGTTGTACATTTCTGTGAGGCCTTTTTGTAGAATGTATGTGTCTGCTGGTGTATCAACTATGGCGCCTAGTTTGCAGTCATCTGCGAACTTTGTCAGCCACAACCCTTCCATGTTTGCTTTAACATCTGAGAAATAAATGCCGAACAAGAGGGGTCCCAGGACAGATCCCTGTGGGACACCACTTGTGACTGGCTTTGAGTCTGACATTGCTCCAGCGATTTTAACTTTATGGGTTCTGTCCTTTAGCCAGTTTGCAACCCATCTAGTGACATAACGGTTTACGTTTAAGCTGTTGAGCTTATCTATGATGCCTGAGTGGGGTATTGTGTCGAAGGCCTTAGCCAAGTCTAGGTAGGCTGTATGGACTGCTTTGCCCTCATCAATGGCTCTAGTGACTGTTTCAAAAAAGTCAACCAGGTTCAAAAGGCAGGATCTGCCCTTTACAAAGCCGAACTGGGTGTGGTCAAGTGTCTGTAGGTCCCCTATGTCTCTGTTTATGAGTTCCATAATGATTCTTTCCATAGCTTTGCAGACCAGGCTGGTTAAGCTTATGGGGCGGTAGTTCCCAGGGTCTGTAGAGGTACCCCCTTTGTGGAGTGGGACCACTGTTGCTGTACGCCAGTGTTCAGGTACATATCCTGTAGTAAGGCTAAGGTTAAATAGCATTTTTATGTGCGGGTTTACCTCCTCTTGGAGTTCACATAGCATGCAACCCGGGATACCATCAGGTCCCATTGATGCTGTGTTTTTAGCTTTGTTGAGGGCAGTTCTCACTTGGACATCTGAGATGACAGGGAGATTACATTCAGCTGGGATAAGTATTTCTTCTTTTGGGGGTGAGGGAGGGGAGAAATTTGCACTGAACCTGTCAGCCAGAATGTTGGCAATATCTGTGGGTTCAGTGTATTTTTTGTTGTTGTGAACTAACTCTGAGCATATCTGAGGGTTTCCGCCCAGGTTTCTAACATAGCTAAAGAAGGCTTTGTGGTTATCTTTAGTGTCCTTAGCGATTTTTCTCTCAAAGTTGGCCTTGGATGTTTTTATGAGAGAACGTAGTTTTCTGATAATGTTGATCAGAGATGTCTTCCCTTTATGGGATTTTGCTCTGACGTGCAGTAGCTTCCTTCTTTTGTTATACAATTTGTTAATGGCTGAGGTCCACCAGACAGGACGCTTGCTTTTGGTGGAGAGGGACTTGGATTTATTTGGGATTGCATGATCCATGCATTCTTGGAGATGTCCATAGAAAGCATTTGTGAAGGATTTGGCATTGTGGGATGTGGTATCCACTGGCCCAGTGGGCTTAAAGGATACCATCTCAGTCTTAAGAAGAGTGAAGTCTGCTTTTGAGAAGTTTTTCACTGTGGTCTTTTGTGCTGGGGGTGGAGGTGGGATATGTATATCCAGGATGATTAGTTTGTGGTCAGATCTCACTAGTGAGGGGTATACCTCCGGTGTGGAGCATTTTCTCCCCATGTTTGTGATGATCAGGTCTAGTATATTATCTCCCCTAGTGGGAGAGGTGACTAGTTGTTCCAGTGCATTTGAGTTTATGAATTCCAGGAACCTTTGGGCTAGGGTGTTAGGGCTAGAATAATGTAGGAGGGGGAGTGTCCATATTCATCAAGGACACCCACACCTCCAGGTTAGTAGCAACACATGAAGCATTAGAGACCATACAGTTGCAACTAACCATAGACAAAACTGCTATACAACTGGTAGCATGTTACAGTTGAGTTTATGAATTCCAGGAACCTTTGGGCTAGGGTGCTAGGGCTAGAATAATGTACCCAATCTATGTTTGGGTAGTTAAGTCTCCCAGTATGATGGTATTTTGTGATACATTCATATCCTCCAATGTCTTCAGGAAGGCTGAGTGTGGTTCCTGAGATTGGGAGGGTGGTCTGTAACATGCTACCAGTTGTATAGCAGTTTTGTCTATGGTTAGTTGCAACTGTATGGTC
Source organism: Protopterus annectens (assembly GCF_019279795.1). NCBI lineage: Eukaryota > Metazoa > Chordata > Ceratodontiformes > Protopteridae > Protopterus > Protopterus annectens. The sequence continues at coordinate 711,604,808 of NC_056728.1, forward strand.
TCTAATGCTTCATGTGTTGCTACTAACCTGGAGGTGTGGGTGTCCCTGATGAATATGGACACTCCCCCTCCCTTTGTGGTTCAGCCCGGGTTTTGGGGCCGAAAAGTATGATACGAGGTATAGCCTGGTAGCGCTTGGGTGCTCTCAGGAGCCTTGAACCAGGTTTCAGTTACTGCACAGACGTCGATGTTCTCCATGCTGAGGAGTGCATCGAGTGCCTGCATCTTGAGATTTAGACTTCTGGCATTGAGCAGCATTACCCTTAGTTTTTTTTCCATTTTTGTTTTCTAAGGAGGTGGGTTTGTCTTTTGAGCCTTGCCTAAAAAAGGCACTTAATAATTTCATTGTTTTTGATAGTAAATTTTATTTGCAAAAACAGGGGGTAGTCATGGGATTTCCATGTGGGTCTCTTTTTGCCAACATTGTTATGTTGGAGTGGGAATCAAGATTTGTGTTTGGGCTTTCATCCAATTTCAAACTATACCTCTAATACCTTGATGACATTTTTATCTTATGGAAGGGGGGCAAGTCTGGTGTCCCTAACTTTTTGGACTATATTAATTCCACTATGGATTTTCTATACTTTAGGAATAATATGGGGAAGATATGTATATTCTATCTTGATGTGTAGGTTGGAAAGGATATGATGTGTAATAGGTTTGTTTCTAGGATTTACCGCAAAGCTACCTGTATTCAAAACTTTTTTACATTTCACTAGTGGGCCCCCTGTTTTCAGAAATGGGCTGTCGTCAAGCGTCAACTGGTCTGGGCAGCATGGATGACTACTGTTGATAGTGATTTTGATGATGAATGCCTTAATCTTTTAAATATGTTTCTGAGAAGAGAGTACCCTTAGCCCCTGATTGAGCAGCCCATTCAGGAAGTTACTGTCAAGTGGAATATTGGTATATTTGCCCTGTTATTGTCTCAAGAAGTAAGTGACATGAATGTTAATGTCATCAATAACAATGAGCAACCAACTGGACAGGTAGCTCTTGACTTCCTCAGGACTTTTATAACAACTTTTAACGTGGGTAGTTTGAAGATACGAAACATTTTGAATAAAAATTGGATGCTCATTAAGGAGGACAACAGTATATTATATAAAAAAATAGGGGGAGGACCCTATATAGGATACAAAACAGTAAATAATTTAAAGGGTATTATGGTTAGTCAAATATAAAGGCACCCAGGACATGAAAAAAATGTGGCAGATGCCATATTTGTAAATTTATATTTGAAGGTAATCATGTCATTATTAGAGATAAGATAGTTTTAATAAAAGGGAAGTTTGACTGTGAAAGTAGAGGCTTAGTATACCTGACTTTATGCCAGTTATGCCAATGCTTCTATGTGGGAAAGATGACACGTAGGGTCCGAGAAAGGATTTACTAACATCAATATGATATTCATAATAGGATGACTAGCAATGCACTGGCTAAACATGCGATAGAGCACCTGCGACATCATTTAAAATTTTTGGTAGTGGAAAAGATTTTATAGAAGGAAAGGGAAGTCCATGGCTGTTATGGGTAGAGATGAAGAAGCTCTTTTGGCAATTGGGCTTGAATTCCTTTGCCTGGCCAGGGTTAAATGATCATATCAGTATTGGTCCTTTATTAAAATTAAGAGCTCTACCTAAGTAATGGGTTGTTTGGATCACTTGCTGTTTAGTAATTTTTATAACTTTTATAAAGTCTCATAATACTTGTTTGATTATATATTTTTGATTATATATTTTTTATTATCATTATTATAATACTTACACATTTTAAGGGTATGTGTTAGGATTTTATATATATATATATACTGTGTTTGTTGAAATGGCTTTGGGGTAAGGTGATGTAAACTTAAGCTCTTTATTTAATTTCATGATTTCTTACTGTATTTTATGAAGGGGATATGTATATGTTTCTTTAAGAAGGAAAGGTGTGTTTAGTCACATGACATTCAAGTATTTAATCAGATAATTTGTGTAATCAATTCATATGAAGAAGTTTTGCATATAGCAGCTTATCTTGTGGCTTATATTTATTAAAGTGTTTCAGTTTTAAGTTCTTTTGGTGTTGATGGATTCTTGGCTGTTTCTGTCGACCATTTTATTTTTGAGTTTTATATTGAAAGTACAGCAGGATTAAAGCAGGATGAGTAAAATGGTCATCGCTGCAGATCAAGCAGTCATTTCTATGGAGTAATGAGTGATGGGGATACCAAAAGAAATACAACTGAGAGAAAGCGCATTTACTGAAACACACACTGAGTTTGCTGTAAAGTCGAAGCTGTAATGTCAAACAAAAGATGTTTGGAAAGTGAGGTGGGAGGGAAGGTTTTCAGAACCAGAAAATAAGGACTACAAAATGAATGACCCTCACTTACCTGGACAGACTTTGACTTCTGTGAAATATTTATCTGAATATAAAAGGGCAAATTAGCAAACAATTTGGTTTTCATAAACAACACCTCCCATGTAGGATACTGTATGTCCAGTGGCAGATAGGTTTTTGCTGTGTTCCTGAAATCAACATCTGTTCAGATATAACACTAAATCATTTGCTGTAGTCAAAGTGCAGTAACATAATGAATAATCAAATGGGATGATAGCAGGAATGCCCAAGTGATGGCGTAACTCACAAATTAATAGTTAAAAAGAGAGAGGGGCAAGCACCACACCTTCAGGAGGGACACAAAGAATTATAAAATTGCTGCTGCCTGGTTCTTAATGTCTTTAAGTTTTATCAGTGACTGTCACTGGAGTGGGTAAACATCACAGAGGGTGAGTAAAATTTAATGCTGCACAATTCAGGCTGTGATGCGTGTGAAGGTACAATGCAGTTACAGTGCTGTTTCACCTTTTTCAAATACATTCATTGTATGATTTCATTTCTTAATGTTGATATCACATTGCAGTGAACTCATTTAATAGTGTCATCTGTGGGATGCACTATACAAGTGTACGTTACTGTGACTGCCAGTAACATTTGTTATACTTTGCTGTTGTCCATTTAATCCCATTGATGCTGTGCCTGTTAACCAAGTTTTTATTTACTTGTTTAACATTTTTCTAAAACAGTGTTTGAAGAAAAACAAAGATTTCAGTAGTCTGTGACATCTGCAATTTGTATTTCAGATGAGTTATTTACCTGCTTATTTTCCCATCTATTTTATAAAATTGCCATTTGTCTGGTAATAGCAGCTTGTTCGGTTTACTTGCCTTCCATGTTAAATTGAGCTTTTTGTGCAACTATATTCAATCACTTCTAATAATAATATTCTGTTTGGCCAATCAAAAAGCAACATCAGTGACATGATTCTTTACCAGAAATATCCAGGTCCAAGACTGTAATGGGGTTAAATAGTCAGCTGTCAGAGGCAGAATAAAATATGATAGGTCAGTGACATTCTTTGGCTGGCCAGAAAATGACACCACCAAGACATACTGTCAGCAGTATCTGCAGAGCCACTGGTGGCGTCTGTAATGTACAGTGCAGAGTGCATTCATTACCCAGAGTTCTTTGCATACATGACATCATGCAACTCTGTTTTGCTTCAGGGCCTGCTGCAATCATAGTAAATATATTTATTGCTTGGAAAATAGCTCCTGGACTGTATGCCTCCATTATAATGGTATTAGTGTCAACAACATACTGAACCATTTAGATGCCCTGACAAGACAGTAATGGTAGCAGTATAAAATATTCTCCCTTATGCAGTAGTACAGCATTTGTTCAATGCATAGTGTGAGACTTTTAAATACATAATAATCATCTTCCAGTAATGTGGTTAAACAACTTAAATTGCATTAGTGTATTGAGATGGCAACATTAGCACTTATGATATATAAGATGTTTTATATGGGAGGACATATGTGTGGCTCCCAAATATGCAATAAAGTCTAAAATATTTAGGATCTTTGCTTGGAAGTATTTACATAGATATTTTTTATCTCAAGCAGACTCCAAACAATGTTTCCTTGGGCATATGGCCAATGAAGGTGTAATGGGTCCATGGGGAAGAAAGAGGTAAATGGGAACATATGTTTTTGGAGTATAATGAGTTGGCAAACTAAAAATTCTGTACAGAGTACTCTGTCAGAAATATTGGGTGAGAAAATGGCTGTAACTAAGAAAATTATTTTTTGAGCTGGGAAACAGGATCTGAATTGCCTAGACATAGTAAGACCTTGTTAAGCTTAATTTTGGGGGCTGCCAAAAAGCAGTTACTAGAAAATGGAAATCTAATCTAGCTGTATTTGAAGTACTGAATATTGTAACGGATAAAAAAAATGAAAGTGAGATCTTTAGAAAAGGGTAGGAGCAAATTACATAAAAAAGAATGGAAATCGTGAGAATAATATATGCAGAATGATGTTTTGGAGGAGGTGTGAAATTTAAGTGAAGGTGGTAATTGAGCAATTTACGTAATGTTGGATTGATGATAATTATGCAAAAGAATACATGTGCAGCCAGATTTAATAAAGCCTACAAGATCTGTTTACACCGTGTGTGCTTCATGGTGTGACACACATGATAGTGCACTGTTTTGGATTCAATAACCGTGTAGAGCCATGAACCACCACACAAATAAGGTAAACACTGTGGAATGCAAATTACTGCATAAGCAGCTGAATTGTAAGCTAATCAACCAATCCAAGATGGAGGAGCTATTCAACAAGCTATAAAACAACCATGTAGACTTAGTATTTTTTTTCCTGAGAATTCCAAAGCCTATTGGAATACAGCCACAGAAAAGAGTCTACACAGGAACATTGTTAGGGGCTGCTGTTGCTTTAATTCATATGTATGTGCAACAGGTTGAAGTCTATGCTGCTGTTGCTAATAGACCATGACCAAGAAGGAGAAAAGCTTTCAGAGCCTGGGTAACTTATCACATCTACATGATGTGGAAATTGTAGAAAGCTACATGGTGGATAGAGACACACTGCAGGAACTCTGTAACCTCTGTTGTCCTCAACTCAGAGCCAGGGTAAACTGAGGGGAACCATCCCAGTGGAGACAAATATATGTTTAGCACTTAGAATTTTGGCTGCAGGAACCTTTCAGAGACCAACAGGGACATGCTGGGGGTGTCACAGGCATCACTATCCAGGATCCTCCATCAGTTCCTGAATGCTATGCTACAACACACTAGGGACCACATATATTTTCCCTGTACTCCTGAGGATAGGGCCAGAAATATGCAGGAGTTCTACCCTGTATCACACTATCTTGAAGTACTAGGTGCCATAGATTGCACACATGTAGAAATTAAAGCACCACCCAAGGAACAAGGAAGTCTCTACATTAATAGAAAGGGTTTCCACTCTGTTAACTGCCAAGTCATGTTCAATGCCAAGAAAATCATCTTGAACGTGTGTGCTGGCAACCCAGGCAATTACCATGACTCACATATCTGGCATACCTCCCAACTGTAACAGATGTTCACTAGGGGTAATATCACACAGGGTTATTTACTGGGGATGCAGGTTATGCACTGGAACCATGGCTGATGACATCCATCAGAAATGCACACACACTTGCTGAAGAGCACCATAATGAGGCACACTCTTAAACCAGAAATATCATAGAACGTGTGTTTGGGCTGCTGAAATAACTGTTCCAGTGCCTACATACATCTTGGGGAGCTCTGCAGTACAATCCATGGACATGTACTGAAATAGTCACCATTTGTGCCATGCTACACAATGTCATCCTGAGAAAACAGCTTCAGCAGGATCGACAAGGGGAAGGAGCACACATCCCACCACCAATGGCAAGGTCACCACAGCTACATGCAGGTGAGGAGTCAGAGGGGGAAGCAGCAGCTGGTGTGGGTGTAGGCAGACCTAGGCATGCTCAATATGCTTTTCCACTGTCTAAGAGACAATGCATAGTACACTCACCCATCAGCTATGGGGCTAAAACCTTCCTCCTACACACATACATATAGTAACATTGATGCCAGGCAATGCTCACAACCTTTACCTACCCATGTATTGGATGTGTATTGCTTGCATCAGACAGAATTAGCCATGAACTAAAACTGTTGCAACTTCTGGATTTACAAGGTAAGTGTTGAACCTGGAGTGTATTGTGTGATAATATGAATGACTGGCATATCCTTGCATGTTGTTACTTGGTAGTGTAAGCAAGCAAAAGGTGGGAGATTTGTACAGAAATGACTTTAACATGTGGCAGCATCACCTTATATGTGCCCATTATTAAGTAGCAGGCCTCAGGCTTCAAAGATTCACACAGTCATATCTCTCAAAAGTAGTGATGGTGACTGCATGTCCTCAGTTTAGCACAGTACGTTTGTACTGGAAAATCATTAAAGAGAGAAGTTAGAAAGTAATGATACACATTTCAGTTTCAGACTTTACAACCCTCACAAGATCATTAACAATAAAGATGGAAACATTTTGATATTATCAACTGTCTAACTTTTTAATACCAATATAAATCAAAGGTACAATTACCAATTTTAACATCACAAATGCAGATATACTAAGCACTAAGCCAGCCATGCACCCTGAGCATCATACACAAAGCTTATATATCCCTGAATCCAAAAGCCAAAAGATACAAAACAGGGATATGGCACAATTATCATTACTTGCACAGGGTGTTTTGTGGGAGGCAGGAAGCCTAGGCTGACAAAAAAGACAAGAGGGTTTGTGTGAGTACAAAAGAAAAGCAGGCAGACATTTGGAAAAGGAACAAATGGCCAGTGAGACAAAATGAGTTTTAAGCTTCAGCGATGAACCATGTAACTGTTGTGTGTTTGTGTCTGTATAGGCCCTCCAGGTGAAATTGATGTGTGAGCGTCTGCATGAACACAGTCAAACTCTGTGCTAGGTCTACATTTTGGCATGTCAGACAGGTGTGAGCCATGCATGGTAGAGGTGGGAGTTCATTGTTGTCATACCCAACTACAAAAACTGGCTCTGCCAGGAACTGCACTGACACGTCCACACCCACAGTCAGATGCACTGCTGCTATCTGAACATGACTGATGTCTGCTGGATGAGCTCCCCTCACAGGGACTCCCAGGACCATGACCCCATCCTTGGCCTGCCACGGCTGGATATGGGCAGCTCAACCACTGATGGGAGCGTAATCAGGCATGGTGATGTTGACTAACAGCAGATGATATGGCTAACCTATGCCCACAAGGATGCCGTCTACCTTTCAGCAGATGTTCCTGCACAGACACTACTTGTTCCAATGTGTCATTCATCCAATCCATTGAATAGGCAACATGGTGGAGGCAGTCATGCATGTCAGCCTGTGCCACAGCTACAATCTTAAGCATTTCAATGGAGACCTATGGGGGATGTGCTTGTGCCTCCATGATGGCCCTAAACATACACTGAGTGACACGGGAAGACACAGCTGGATCAGTTGAAGGATGGAGAGCAAGCCTCCTCCAAGCACCCCTAACAACCCTCCTGTGTGGCCCCTTGCCCACACTTTGGCTGTTACCAGAGTCACCAGCCATGGAAACCACAGTAACCACATTTTTCTGATTGATTGTCTCACCCTCCACCTGTCTAATATCTGAGGTTTCACTAGACTGGGTAGCTGTAGGCCTACTGGCTGTGTCCAATGGAATTTCAGGGGATGGCGTATGTCAACCTCTGCACCCCCCAACTGTTCATCTGTTTCGCCACCATCATCAGCATAGTATGCTGATACTCTGACATCAGGTGGTAGAAGTCACACACTTCCACTGTCACGAGCACCTGTGATAATAAGCAACAAACACAGGATCAATTAATACCTACACTACTATAATCTAATATATGCTAACAACATAACAGTGGTGGCAGTATTAAACAGTACAAGAATACACACACCAGTCCTGACATCAACATGAAACATACTAAAATATTTCTTTGAATTACTCATCAATACTAACATAAAAATGGCTTACAGTGTACAGATGATGGTATGATCCATATGCTGGATGCTCCTAGAAGAAGTTAAGTAAAAGGTAAGGACAACATCATCAGAATTAACAGTAATAAAGGGGGTAATAGATAATAATATAGGGTAATAGGCCCCTTAGATCTGCCCAACAAAATCTACTTTCTGTATATAAACCAAAACGCCCCCCCCCCCCCCCGGCCAGTTTCTCCTTTCCTATTCACTAGCCAAAAATGGAACTCCCTCCCACCCCTGCTAAGAATCACTACAAGCTTTGAACTCTTCAAATCCCAGCTCCACTCCCACCTTTCCCAAAACTGGAAATGTAATTGCATTCTTCCTACCTAACTCCTCCTAATATCACTTATACATGTACTCCCTCATGCACATGCTTCCTAATATCACTTATACATGTTCTCCCTCATGCACATGCTTCCTAATATCACTTATACATGTTCTCCCTCATGCACATGCTTCCTAATATCACTTATACATGTTCTCCCTCATGCACATGCTGTTGGTTTTCTTTCCCTACAACTGCCTTGCTCTGAAATCTAAAGAATGGTCAGATGTAAATATTGTACATAGCTCTCTCTCCCTTCTCTCTGTTACTTTTGTCCCTCCTTTTTCTTCCTTTCTTTGTGCACCTTTTCAATTTGATACAACTCCATATATAACTTTACATTTGTTTTCTAAAACATTTTATAATTGTATGTATAATTGCATAAATGTATGCTTGTTTTAATTGTATGTAATAAGGAGCTTTTCTCTCCAGACCTAAATGTAAAACTCTATGCTTGTTTTAATTGTATGTAATATGAAGCTTTTCTCCCCGGGCCTCCACTGAAAACAGGCCCTCTGGGCCCAGTGGACCTCCCCGGTTATAAAACTGGAAATAAATAAATAATACTTTTTTTCCCTTTATATGTCCATTAACTCCACTTTCAACAAGAACTTGGATTACAAGTCCAACCTAAGCCAATGTGTAATCAATAAGAATGTGTTAACTGTAGCAATCTTCAAACCACCCCCCCCCCAAAAAAAATTATTGTGAAACAGAACTAATGTATTGATTTAAAATGTTTTACTATACAACAGTATTTAACAACTGAGATACAAATGCCATCCTGGAAGCTCCTCCTGGGGCATGATTGCTGTTCCTGAAACAGTAGCATCAATGTTAAGGACATGTTGTTCTGCACTTTCCTTTGAGCCGTTTGGATACCTGACAGTGGACAGGAACTCTTCATTTGTGGTTAGTGGTGGTTCTGTAGCACCCCCCCGTACCCACTTGATCACAAGTCATGCAGCTGCTCTCTTCTGTGCAGATGAGATCATGTCAGTGACCCTATGGTGCACCGGATCATACTGTATGTCCTGCTGTGGCCACCTACTGCATTAATATCTGCAACTATCTGCTGCCAAATTTGCATTCTGTCTGACATATCTCCACATCTTCTCTCAAGCAGGAAGGCACCATGTCACCGGAAAGCTTCCACAATTACCTGATTTTCAGGGTCAGTGAAGGGTGGTTTTCGGGGATTGAGACACTTGGGTGCCATAGTCCTAGGTGTCCTAAAAGACAACAGAAGGATAATTCACATAACTATCACATATCAACAAAATAGCTGTTCCCAGATAAAACAGAGAAGGTAGCATTTCAGTATTACCCACTAGGGAAAAAAACAGTCTAGAGATTTGAAATATGAACAGCATGCTGGAGGCAAAAAAAGAGAGTAACAAAAGCAACATAGCCTTGTTTGTGTCATAACAGAAATGCAGCTTGGCTCCTCCACCCCCAAAAGAACAGGCAAATGACACATTTTGCTAACAAACCAACTTTGAAATGCTAAAAGTGCTGTCAAATGAATTGCCCCTGAAACATGTCTACAGATTTAACCGAGAACATTCCATTTTAAGGTATCGCCAGCCATTTATACCTCTGAAATGCCCTGACAAACATGCCCATGCCATCAGTACACTTCTAATACATACAGATAAAAGTGTAACCTTTGCTAATCAAAAAAAAAATAATATATATATATATATATATATATATATATATATATATATATAAAACTATTAAACAGATTTTTCTTAATTACATTTCAGCATATGCAGTATATAGCTGACAAAATGCAAGCATACTGTAGATCAATATGTGTGTGAATATACCTTTAAGAAGCTATCCAAGGGCTTGCACAAGTGTATAAATACTGAGCACATGCAAGCTAGACTGCCATTTTGTAGCTAGCTGTTGAGATGCAAGCATATTTCTATGTAACCTCTGTTTGTTAACTAGTTTGTTCGTATTTAATGATGCTGCTTTCCATCCTGATGTGTTTGTATGTATTAAAGCATTTGAACAAAGCCCCAACCCTTCTTGTTATATGTGTTAGAGTTGAATGAGCGACATGGTGCCAGAAATGGAATGTCTGAAGGACATAGTGTCAGAAACGGCATATCTAAAAGGACATGGAGTTAGAAGAAGCATACCGAAGGGGCATGGAGTCAAAAATGGCTTGGCTAAAATGACTTAAGGCACTTGTTTAGAAACTGGTGGAATATATGGGAGTGGATCATTCCTAAAAATGTGCAAACTTTGCAAAACAGGTCAGAAATGAATTTCAGGTATTAAAACTTGCTCAGCACTATTTTTTTTTTTGCATAAAATCAAATGAGGCATACAGAACATCCTAAATAATTTTTGCATAATCCAGTATGTATGATATTGATACAAATATTTGAATTACAATGGAAAATGTTTGAAATAAAGTCCAAATTGCATAAAATGACTAAACTAAGGAGAAATGACCGCATTTTCACAAAGCATGCATTTTTCATGTTAAGCAAAAATATCCAAGTTACCAGAAATGTATAAAGTGTTGACATGTTTGTGCAGTGGTGGAGTAAAGCTATTTCACAAAGTACAGCCATTACCGAGCATATTTCGTAAAGTACAGTATTTTGAAGAGTTTATTGTGCATCTGAATGTTAGTACAAGCTCACAGAACAGTGTGTTCGTACAAATTTACAAGGGCTATATTTTTAGTGTGTTTGTGTATACTTGTGGACATGGCAGATGGATTTCGAAAGCCCGTGTATTTGTGTTTGGCAGTAATACTGATGAGAACTGGAGAGTGTTTGAGCAAGAGTACGACATTTTCATACAAACTGCATTTTCTGATAAAGATGACTATACAAAGGTATTTATTCTGCTTAATTTAGCTTGGTCAAATGCCATAGAAAGGGAATGCTCATTTGTATATGCACCTGCTAGCTATACCGGGGAGGGGGAAACTGTCATATTGTTGTACTGGCTGAGTCAAGGGTACACCCCAACTACTTATAACATAAATTTAGAGAAATGTGTGACCCCCCCCAGACAAATGTTACGATGGAAAGGCACTTATTTTACACAAGGTATCAAAAGCCTGGTGAAACTTTTGCAGCATATATAACTGACCTGGAAATAAAGCTAAAATGTGTAGATTTTGTGGCTTAAGGGATGAAATGATAAAAGACAGACTTATGTGTGGTATAAAAGATGATGCAGTGAGAAAGATTTTGCTTTATGACAGCATTTAACTTTGAATAAGGCCACCGAGATTTGTCAGATATACGATCTCACAGAAAAGAACACAAATATGCTTACAAATGGGAATAGCTCTAGAAAGTACAGTGATAAAGCTCATGTTGATAGTATGCAGCACGTTATTAAAAGAAACAGACCCAAGCACATGTATAACCCCTGAAGCACTCACTGGTAAACTCCGGAACTTTCTAGCAAATTCCAGAGTTTGCACAGTCTCAGTGAAGCATAAGAGTGAGTCAGCAAACTCAAAGCATGGGCCCCCACCCAGTTTCATTGGCAACTGTCGTAATTGTGGTGGAAGTCATGAATCTAGAAGGGAGAAATGTTTAGCTTTTGGTCAACAATGCCACAGATGCAATAAACGGAATAATTTCAAAAGGTTTTGTAAATCATAAGGCCCACATTCTTTTATGAACATTTTAAGAAATTAGTTGATCAGTTAGACATTGGCAGTTGTACTCTTTATGTTGATTGTGTGCCAGTGCTTCATGAAACAGTCAATGCAGTAGATTTAAAGGTGAAGAATGAAGTATTTTGCATTGTTCAGATAAATGGCAAACCCATTGAGCTCAAAGTTGACACATGTTCCAAGCACAATATTGTGCCTGCAGAAACATTTGCTAGAGTGTGTAGAAATGAAAGGCTTGATTTGGCAAGGTGTGTGAAGCTTGTTGCTTATGGAGGTGAAGAAATTCAAACTGAAGGCTCAGTAGTACTTTCATGTTACATTGCTGGAAAAAGCTACAACTTATTATTTTAAGTGGTCAAGAAGCACATCCAGTCATTATTAGGACTCAGAAACAGTTTGAAAATGGGGCTGCTTTCATTTAATAATGAAGTCCACCAAGTTACTTTGAAAGACCACTACTCTAATTTTGCCCAGCAGATTTTTTCGACCTATGCTGATCTGTTCAAAGAAAAACTAGGCAAACTTCCAGTTATGTACTCTATGAAGTTAAACACAGAGGTCAGTCCAGTTATCAGACCAGCACGTAAAGTTCCAATAGCCATGCGGGACAGAGTCAAAGCTGAACTAGATAAAATGGTGTGACAATGTGTGATTTGTCCAGTTGAAACTCCAAATGAATGGGTATCTTCCATGGTGGTAGCTCATATGAAAAGCTCAGATGACATCATAATATGTATTGACCCACGAGATTAGAACAAGGCACTAAAACGACCTCATCATCCAATGCACACAGTCAAAGAAGTCACAGCCTTAATGCCAAATGCCACTATTTTTGCTGTCTTAGATGCAGAGTTGATTTTGTCAAATTTAGCTTGACAAGTAATCCTCATTGCTTATTACCTTTAGTACTCCATTTGTCATGTGCAGATTTTTGAGAATGCCATTTGGGATAAATTCTGCAAGTGAAGTCTTTCAGCTAGCAATGGAGTAAATTTTTTCTGGCTATTTTTGTGCTATTATAGTAGACACATACTAGTAGGAGGTCATGATGAAGCTGAACATGACAGAAACCTCAGAAAGGTTCTAGAAAGGGCACATCAAGTGAATCTTTAGCTCAACCCACACAACTGCAAGTTCAGGCTACAAGAAGTTACTTATGTTGGTCACTTATTTACAAGTATAGACTTATGACCAAACCCTTTGAAACAAATAACTATTCTCAAGATGCCAGCTCCAGATAATGTCTAAGCCCTGCAACATTTTCTTGGCATGGTCAACTACCTAAGCAAGTTAATTCTAGACTTGAGCCAACTTTCAGCACTGCTCAGAGAGCTGACACATAAATATGTACCCTGGTCTTGGTTAGAGTAGCACCAAAGAGCATTTGATGTCCTGAAACAGAGAATTGCTAGTCCACCAACTCTCAGATATTACAATGTTCACAAACCTGTTGCACTTTCCTGTGATGCTTCGAAATTTGGTCTTGGTGCAGTCATTCTACAAGAAGATCAACCTATTGTCTATGCATTGAGAACTCTTACCCAAACTAAGATGCAGTATTCTCAGATAGAGAAAGAGCTTTTGTCAATTATGTCTGCATGTTTGAAGTTCCATGATTATATTTATGGTATACCTATTAAGATTGAAACAGACCACCAACCTCTAGTCACTATTTTGAGAAAGCCTATACATTCAGCTCCAGCCAGACTGCAACATATGATGCTGAGATTTTAAAAGTACAATTTCAGTCTTGTCTACAAGAAAGGCAAACTTCTTTATCTTGCTGATACATTATCCAGCTCAACCAGAAGCACCACAGAATAGCATGAGAATAAGAATCTTGATTTTGAAGTCATGGAAGTGAGAAATTTTGCTTCCACATGTCTTGAGTTGAAAGATCACACAGCCACAGTTTTACAGAGGTTCAACCACTTTATCAAACAAAGATGACTATCAAAGCAATCTAGTTTACCTCAAGAAGTGCAGCCTTATTTTCCATACAGAAATGAATTTTGTTTGATAAAGGTATCATTATAAAAGGTTTGAAAGTAATTGTTCCAAAGTCCTTGCAATCAGAGTACATTATTATCTTGCATCGTGGTCACTCAGGAACCAAATCTACCAAAAGAAGGGTGAGATGACTAGTATTTTGGCCTTCCATGTCACAAGACATTGAAAGAGTAATTTATTCTTATTCATTGTGTAATAATACAAAGCCACATCAACAGAAGCTACCACTTCAGCCTAACCAGATTTTGGAACTACCTTGGTCAACAGTAGCCACTGATATATGTCTATATGGTAGTCCACACAAAGTTATTTCTGACAATGGGACACAGTTTACAAGCCGACAGTTCAAAAGATTTGTTGAAGAATAGAACTTTACTCATGTCACAATTAGTCCAGAGTACCAGCAGTCAGATGGTTTGGCAGAATGTGCAGTGCAAAGTGCAAAAGAGTTACTAGAGAAGTCAAATTGAGACAATAGTGATGTTTTCCTGTATCTCTTGAATCAAAGAAATGTTCCTCCTGATAAACATCTTGGTTCACCTGCTCAGAGACTTCTATCGAGACAAACCAGAACCACATTACCAATCAGTAGTCAATTGTTGGTCCCATGTGTCAAGAACAACAGATCAGTAAAAGCCAATCTGTTGAAGAAGCACCTATCCCGGAAGTCCTACTACGATAAGACCAGCAAACCACTCAATCCATTATGTGAGGGAGAAGTGGTAAGGACACAAACGTCCAAAGGATATGATCGGATTGTTGTCATGAAGAATATTGGTCTCAAGTTGAGATCATACACTGTGGAATCAGAAGGAGTAAAGTTTAGATGGAATTGGAAGCATTTGAGACTGGTGTGCAAGCCTATACCACAGCACATAGTCTGTGAGAAAGAGTCTTTATTTCAGAGTGAATTATCTGGTGTTCCAATTCCAGAGGAAGTTCTAAAGAGCATTCCCATTCATGTGACGAATCCAGAAGTTCCTGATATGAGTTGTGCACCACAGACTATTCCTGTTGCTAAATTTGGTCCCACCTGCTATGTTATGAGATATGGTCACATATCTAAACCCTGTAGCAGATATGAAGTAACTTGGACATGAACGTGTGTTTTGTTTCTAATGTATATAGTAATGCATGCCTAGCTTTAATATTCTTTCTTCAAAGAATAATCTTTTAAAGAGGGAGGATGTAGATCAATATGTGTGTATAAACCTTTAAGAAGCTATCCAAGGGCTTGCATAAGTGTATAAATATGGAGCACTTGCAAGCTAGACTGCCATTTTGTAGTTAGCTGTTGAGATGTAAGCACGTATGTACGTAAGCTCTATTTGTTAACTAGTTTGTTCGTATTTAATGATGCTGCTTTCCATCCTGATGTGTTTGTATGTATTAAAGCATCTGAATGAAACCCCAAGCCTTCTTGTTATATGTGTTAGAGACAAACGAGCGACACATACCTTCTCAAGTTTAGTAATCTTCTGTGAAGATATATCCCAAAGTAAAAGCATCTTTTCTGTGTTCTCCACATAAACAAGTCTCCTCACCTTCAGTTTCCCTAGCTACACAGCTGCATTTTTATGATGTAGATTCAGGGCTGTCAGCACAGTTTATATGCAAATGAGGTATGAACTCATTAGAATTGCTGAATCCCAAATACTTTGCTCCATGCATCAGATGTAAACATAGTGCAGGTACTCTCAGTGTTTGTTTTTAATGCATTGCAACTGTGAATGATTACTGGTAGGGAGAAGGAAAACAGCAGCAATGCAGACTGCCCTATATCTAGTGGGTGTATCAGGTTAAACTTGCAAAGTGTTAGATGTAATTTTGTCAAGGTTGGAAATGTAAGTAAGCACACAATTTACAGGTTCTGTTTATTAACATCCAACCTCCCCTTCAGTTGTTGGTAACTGCATATTACATTATTGCCATTTAATATCCTCACACATTTTAAGGACAATGATATAGAATGATTTACAGACTGCATGATTCAGATTATAGGCCAGAAAAAAAGAAGAATGAGCAACAAACACAGAGAGGTAAGACAGAGCTGCGTATTTTCATGCAATATTCATAACTGGTTGTTTGGTCATTCAGTGCACTACACCTAAAATTAATACATGCACAAATAACTGCTATATGGTTTTATATTACTGTAAATAATGTTGCAGTTGGTGGTATGCAGAATGATTTCAGTTCCTTGCTGCAAAAAGTGTTTGTGTGGCAGAGGGATAAGGCACCCTTACTGTGTTCTGAAGGTTCATTGGAGTGAGAGTTCAAATACAAAGCTATGAAGAAATCTCTCATGTGTACTAGCATTTTGTAGTGTGTATGTCATTGATTGCTTTTCTTCATTTCAACCACTTTTCTATTTTTTCTTTTTCTTTTTTTTGGGGGGGGGTCAGTGTTTGCACGATACATGACTTGGTGCAAACACAGGAAATGGAGAAAAAAATGAATGTCAGGTTTGGCTGTGTTTATCTTACTTGTGTGAAAACAGCAGTGTGCAAACTGGACTACTGGCCCACCCAGGAAGCACACAAAACACCTGAAGAACAACTGCAAACAGACCATCTATTAAAAGTCAAAGGTCAAAAGCAATACATTATTGCAATTTTTGTTTTCCATCGCACAACTTTGCTTAGTGGCATTGCACAGTGGCTATCAAGGTTCCCCAACACCTGCAGGCAGAACTCAGACAGCCAATAACTGAAAACAGATACAGTAAATTAATTCTGTTGGGCACTGCACAAACATGCTAAGCTGTGTTGCATGGCTGTTAACACAGAGACCTTAAGAATGATTAGGAAATTAGGAAGTGTCATGCAACAATCCTCTGATAGCAGATGTAAGTGTAGGGCTGGAGTACAGATGGTTCTGAGATTTATTACAGGAGTGTGCAAATTATTTTTATAGTTGTGATAGTGCAGTTTATAGCAATGAACTGAAAAATAGATAAGTATTATTTCAACATTCTTCTGGCAACAGGTGTAAGTGTAGGACTGCCACACACATGGTCCTGGGTTTTAATATAGTATATTCCATACAATTTCACTGTTGTTACACTTCCCATTGTATTTATTCTCACTTATACCATGTAGTGGAGCTGATATGAATTATATGTATGAGGAATGAGACACCATTATTGTGTTTTCAGATGTATGACTGAAGGTATATATTTCTGTAAGTATAATTCTGCTATTTGGACTTGCATGACCTTCACAATTATATAAGACTCATACACAACTGGAGCTATATACAATAACATTGTTGGGACACACACATACATATGTAACAGCTCAAACTGTCACCTGTATTTATGTATAATTCCCGACTATGTCTGAGCAGCACAGCAATGATATGGAATAAAATGTTTTGTCCCTAATGCCTAGGATTGAATCCTGCAGTGTAAAAATAAAATTTCCTCAGTGTATAAAGGAAAAACAAATTTGTCAGATCATTACATTTATGCCCCCAGTGCGTGTCTACAAACTTAACTCACCTAACAGTTACCTTCCAATTTCCAATATACATATTTCCAGGCTACATCAGTAGACACCTCTCAAACTAAGGCCAAGTGTCAGATTAACCTTCCAGTTTCAAAAAACTGCTTTACTCCCTGCTTGGCACTGTTGCTATCCACTTAACATTGCTCAAATGCAGTTGACATCATTGGTTGGGTTTGCACACTACCAGTAAATGTGATAACTGGAATTGGTGAGAAAGCATCAGTATCGATTGTTCTAGTTCGGCTGGTAGAAATGGTTGGCATTAGAGACGAAGGTGCCAAGTTGAGGGCACAGATGTGGTGTGTCTGGGAGTCCAGGATATTTATTGGACTCCTGGTATAGTGACACAGTGAAAGGTTTATGTAAGGGGACTATTCTGGCTACCAGTACAAGTCTGAGGCATGGGAATAGTGTGGCCCAGGCTGTATCCAGTGCCACTGGCATTCCCAGCAGTGTAGGCATCATTGTAATGACCTACACAGGCAAAAAATGGATACTTTCAATCATTGGTTCAATGATTTCAGATTGTGGACATCCCACAATTGTGCAAGTATGACAAAAAGGGACTACTTGTAAAACTTAGAAAGCTAAATATAGGCAAGACTGGTATGCATAATGCACTTTTGTTCTTTTCTGTTCTTTCCTCAGCTGCCACCGAATGTGACTTTAATAGGCAGGATCATGTTATTCAAATGGAGAAAATGAGGGAAGCAACTGAAGAGAAACATTATTGTAGCTCTAAAAGTTAAAGATAGCTTTTTGGTTTATTTTATACAGTTGTACCTAATTGCACATGCATATCCCAGCTGTAAAAGCAAGTATACACGCATTATTCTGTAACACACACCAATTGTATCAGTAAAATATTAGACTGTAGCCAGAGTTTGTGATTTCAAATACCATGATTCACAACTATACAATACTGTTATTTCTTTAATAATATTCACATTAAATTAAAAAAAAACTCAATAAAAGTGGCACAAATTCCCTGCTGTAAACTGTAATCTGTATAACTGGAACATGCATATGTGCAATGTATGCATATTTCAAGGATTACTTTCCACAATTTGTAGTATAGTTTGCATCTGTTAGGACATATACTTAAATGTAATACTTAAGATAAAAGAGTTGTATACTTGTGTTTATGCATTGTATGTCACATATGATGGTACTAATTTTATCTCCTTTTTCCTCTTACCCCAACCCTTATTTCTTATTTCTATTATATGTTGTCAAAATGTCTCCATGTCATCCATGTGTACCATATCACTAAATGCTACACAGCACAATGAGGTAGACCAGCCCCACTGGATCAGCCTGCCTCCACTCCATTGGCTCCATCACCAATGCCCAGCACATTTGGGAGCCATCCTAGCAGCACTGCCTCTGATGCCCCTGCACTACCTGTGCCCACACTGTAGTACTGCCCAGGAAGCTAGTGCAGGGGTACCCTCTGGGAGCAGTGGCAGAAGTGGTGATTTCATCATCTGCTAGAAGATGCCAGAGTTGGTGCATAGGGTCATGCACCGCACCATTGGTGTATGTCTATGCTGACATTGGTCTCCCTCATGGTCCATAGGAGGAGAAGACATCAAGCACTCCAGCCAGCAGAGGAGTAAGGGGACAGTGATGACAGTCCAGTGGGTGAGAACTTGATTCTCACTGTCTCCATGCATGATTGGTATGAGCCTGTGTTGTCCCCTCCCTCACCCCAGTCATGGTGTCCCCCAACCTTTTGTGTCCCTCATAGTCCCTGTCTTTTGTCTTGTTTGTCTTGTTTGTTTGTATTTGCTCCATCAGCTACCCAACTTACCTGACCCAGGCATAGCTACCTCCCTTACCCAGCAGTCCTCTCTTACTGAATTAAAAAAAAAAATAATGGGCACCTCTCCCACAAAAAAAAATAATCCAATACATAGCTCTCCATTTCTCACACATCTTCTTGACACACCTGATTTGGTCCAGTTGTCTATACAACATGATTACTTTGTTTTAACCCCTCTCTCTGGAGGTGACATTCCAAACTCAGCTAATATTCTGCACACATGGTCAGTTTTTAATGTTGAAGAAATGTTTAGCTATGGTTCTTTTCTCCCTCCCTCTTGCACATTCCTGTATTATTTTCCCTTTGTTCTTACCCCTGCTTGCTCACCATTTCACCACGTTCCTATCTACCTCATTTTAACAGCTATAATCTGGTCAAAAAATAGAACTGCACACAACACACATAAGTAGCAGAAAAAGCAATGAATCCCTTCACTTTTTAGCCTCTATGTTTGTGCAGAGTTTGGCATCGCAGAGCAATGCCAAGTGATGGTGAGTGGCATTACAATGCCGTGGGTACCTCCACTCAATAATGCTTAAACCCACTTTGCTTTGCCAATACACAGCAACACATTTACTATAAACAATTAATGTCATTCCATTACCACTGTTTATTTAAAGGTCTTAGATACACCTGCATTCAAACTCTGGACTAAAAAATAAATGTGTCAATGCATTTGCACCTACTGCCACAGACTCAGTTAAGCAGTGGGTGTGTTTCATAGCTGCAATACTAACTCTCAGACTTTTAGCAATGTGGCTCACATTTGCACACTGCTTAACTATGCACAAACAGGAAAAATAAGGAAATGTGTATCTGACATAGTCAAACACTTTGCCAACATTTGCAACAAACCCACTGCTCGCCATGCTATGGAAAACTTAATATTACTATTTATTAATGCTGTTTACTGTCCATTTCCTGTTTATGGCATGAAATTACATGTCAAAACATAACAAGCTGAAGGCCCTATCTAGCAATATGTCACATATTTACAATACAGCCATGTGCTGTCTTCCCCCAGGCACTGCAACCCTGGTGTCTCAGTTCTTTTTGCACACATATATCAACTACACTATAAAAATTAATATGTTGTGTGATATGCATTGCACATCAGTCTGGTAGCATGCAGAACTAGAACTGCTGACTAGCAAAGCTATGGAAGGAATCATCATGCACCGTATCCACAGGGACATAAGTGATCTTAAACACACTTGAACTGACACATTTTGGTTTTGTCGAGGGTAGATCTTGCTTATTAAACCTAGTAGACTTCTTAGATAATGACCTCAAAGACCTGGATGAAGGATAAAAGGACATACTGCCTATGTTGACTTATCCAAGGCCTTTGAGACTATCCCCCATTCAAGGCATCATAGAGAAACTCTCCATCTGGGAATTAACCCATACATTACTAGATGGATAGCCAACTTTCTCACCAACAGAATGCACACTGTCAATGTTGGGGACTGCACCTCTATCACTAGACCACTTACCAGTGGAATACCACAAGGATCTGTGCTGGGCCCTCAACTATTTGGAAACTATTTCTCTGAAGTCCGGGCAAAGGTAAACAGCCTGTGGCTTACCAAGTTTGAAGATAACTGTCAAGTGGGTGCACTCATACAGACTCCCCCAATGATGTTAACATATTACAGAAAAGGCTGACACAGACAAATGATTGGTGCAAAACTCATAGACTGAGCCTTAAAGCAAAAAATGCCTCACTGTCCCCTTTGGCAATGAAGTACCCTGTTGCTAATTATAATGTATAAAACACCCCTGTTGTGAGACTTGAGAGCACATGTTAATAACAATCTACACTTCAATCACTATGTTTCATAGTGGTGAGACTCACAATCTACATTGTGCACCTCATAAATAAGAACATCACGTCCAAGACCAGGGTGGTCACAGCTCTGCTGTACTTGACCCTTATCAAATGACTAATTGATTAAAATACTCCCTTCTGTCTGTATCTCACCAGACACCTACAGCAACTGGAGAAAACACAGAGATTTTTGACTGGGAGAATCCAAGGCCTCCAAAACAGAAAGACTGAAAGACCTGTCACTGTAATCAGCAGGCTGCTGAGAAGTGATCTATGCAAGGTTTACAGAGCAGTCTCAGACCTTGCCCTACTGGAAAAGCTGGACATCTACAAATCAAATTGGACAAAATAATGTTTGTTAATATTAATTTAACACAGTTTGATCACTTTTGTATAAATATAAATTTGCATAAGACACAAGTGATAATTCAATGAAGGTGTTATCTCATCCTGGCCTGTGACAGAAACAGAGTGTGCTGGGGAGACAGATATATCGCCCGTTGATTGCCACTTCTATGTAATAGGATCCCATTGCATGTGAAGCAGTGCTTCTCAATGACCCTATTCAAGTGCAACCTTGACAACTGGATCTGTGATTGTAAACTCACCCCTGGGTGGCAACTATGCACCTGATAGACAGGGGCAGTCACTGCTGAGCACAAAATTGGTCTGCTAACAAAGACCATTTAACTATGCTCAGTAAGGGTACTTGTGTTTTTAGATGGCTAAGCTTGCAAACACCCTAGTGCCATTAGCCTAGTAACCTCCTATGAACCTATGACGCTATGAACCTATGCAGTCCTCCCAACATCTTCTCTGCAACATGGTCTGCTGGTGCCATCCACTATAAGTCATTTTGCAGCCTTGTAAAAGTCAGACTTGTGCTGATGTACTAGTGTAAAGAACTGAGTTCTGTAGTCTGTGTACTTAGATAGGTAAGGGTTCTATTCTCACTGCAGTCAACTCTGTGTGTGTTGGTCTAGCCAGAAGAGCAGATGTGTATATCCTACATTTACTACTCCAATCCCATGTATTGACAGTATTTTGATACCTGCACATGCCTACACATCCATTTCATGCAGGCCTCCCAACATCTTCTCTTCAATATTCACTGCTGATGTCATCTACTATAAGTTGTCCTGCAACCTTGTAAAAGTCAGACTTGTGCTGTGGAACTAGCAAAAAGTACTGAGTTTTGTAGTCTGTGTACTTAGATAAGTAGGGGTTCTGTTCCCATTGCAGCCAACCGCGTGTGTGTGTGTGTGTGTGTGTGTGTGTGTGTGTGTGTGTGTGTGTGTGTGTGTGTGTGTCTAACCAGAAAAGCAGAGGTGTGTACCCTACTGCTACCACTCCAATCTCATGGAGTGACAGTATTTAGATAGTTGCACAATCCTACACATCCATTTCATGCAGGCCTCCCAACATATTCTCTCCATCATTGTCTGCTGATGTCATCCAGTATAAGTTGTCTTGCAGCCTTGTAAAAGTTAGACTTGTGCTGTAGCACTAGCATAAAGTACATAGTTCTGTAGTCTGCGTACCTTAGGCAGGGGTTCTGTTCCCACTGTAGTCAACTGTGTGGGGTTGTGTGTCTAGCCAGAAGAGCAGATGTATGCATCCTACAGTTACTGCTCCATTTCCATGGATTGACAGTA
Source organism: Protopterus annectens (assembly GCF_019279795.1). NCBI lineage: Eukaryota > Metazoa > Chordata > Ceratodontiformes > Protopteridae > Protopterus > Protopterus annectens. Next base: position 711,627,567 of record NC_056728.1, read on the forward strand.
TTTTGGTACCTGCACATGCCCACCCATCCATTTCATGCAGGCCTCCAAACATCTTCTCTCCAACATTCATTGATGATGTCATCTGCTATAAGTTGTCCTGCAGCCGTATAAAAGTCAGACTTGTGCTGTGGTGCTAGAGCAAAGTACTGAGTTTTGTAGTATGTGTACTTAGATTGGTAGGGGTCCTATTCTCAATGCAGTCAACTGGTGTGTGCATGTGCATATGTGTGTGCACTTGCTTGACATTACAGAGAATCTTTTACACCATCATGTGGGACACTGTTATTGCCATATTCTCCTCACCAGACACTACTGATGTCATCAGCTATATCTGATTTGTGGATGTGCACTATTCCCACCAGGACAGGGTCAGAGACTGGCCTGGAGGCCAGGCGGAGGTTACCTCCTCCTATACAATACAATACAGATTACAGTGACATGGATTTCAGTCTATCCACATACATCATCGAATCATTTGCAGGCACTGTGTTTTTTTGGTGATTAACACCTGTAGTGTTTCCAGCTGCTGCATGTGCCTAGTGAGGTACATGAAAAAGAGAGCATTATACTCTATATTAGTGTTCTGATGAGGTCTGGGTACAGTATTCTAGCATACTCCTGAAATCTGAATATGATGGTGTGACTTATGATGTGAACAACATAGGCTTTCAGTATCAATGTGGACACTTGGTGGTCAAAGTTCAGATTGCTATGCATGTGTCTTCCCAGTCCTTGGATCACTGGGTGTCAACACAGCAGTACTGTTGTCAATGCTGTGATTAGCAGGGAGTTTCACTATGCAGAAGGTCAAAATAAAGACACATGCTTGCATTTATTTCTAGACCGTGTGGCTTTGTCACCAATCATTTGTCTGTATTAGCCTCTTCTGTAGTATATAATCATAGGTGGAGTCAATGATTGCACCCAGTATGCAACAATAAGCAAACATGGTAAGCCCAAAGGCTGTATACTGTAGCCTGAACTGTCAAGAAATAGATTTCAAAAAGTAAATGTACAGGTTGGTTCACTAGCTTTCACAGTATGTGTTCTGTCAGTGAGACAATTAGTTACACATCTAGTGGCATAAGGTTTAATCCCCAGCAGGGAGAGTTTCCCAATGATACCTGCATGGTGGATTGTGTTCAAACCCTAGACTAGTTGTGGCTAGCCAGTATGCACTGTCTTAACTTCATCCAGGCCTATCACGCAGGATCAATGGACTGTGACAACATCACAGATTGCCTTTCACATGACTCATAAAATACAGCTTCCTGACATGGTTTAATACACACTTCAGCATACCCTCCATACAGATTATGTTCATGTAGAAGGGTGTACATCAACATGTATCTATCTGAATTGGGGGAAACAGCACCCAATGCATGCATGTATAGACACAGCCTGACTGTCCTTATCTGTGATGTAGACCAACATGTCATCATGGACCTTTTGTAAATGGATACTGTTGATATTCTGGCAGTGTGAAACAGACCTGTGTGAGTTGTTAATGCTACATCATGTCTGTTACATCTATTAGATATCCTCAACGAGGTCATCAAGGACATGCATGACAGAAATACTATCATACTTTTGAACATGACAAGCCCAAGGCATTTGACAGAAATCCACACTGAGGTATTTACTCAGCACTGTCAGATGTGGTCATGTACACCTATATCACCAAGTGGGTAGACCACTGTAACACATATGTGGGATCTAAATATGCTGAAATGTGTGAAGTTACCTATATCTCAAATCCAGTGATCAGGTCCATACATCAGGGCTGTTACTACAGGATATGTACCCAAGGAATGGCGTACAGCAACAGTGGTCCCACTCCACAAAGGTGGTGCCATAATGGACCATGAAAACTATCGCCCTATAAGCCTGACTAGCCTGGTCTGCAAAGCTATGGAACATATCATCATGGAACTCATAAACAAAGACATTGGGAACCTCCAAACACTGGATCCTATCTTGCCTATTGAACCTGGTCGACTTCTTTGAAACAGTCACCAAGGCCATAGATGAAGGGAAGGTAGTCCACACAGCCTACCTGGATCTCGCAAAAGCCTTCGACACAATACCCCACTCAGGCATCATAAATAAGCTCACCAGCTTAAATATCAACTCCTATGTCACAAGATGGGCTGCAAACTGGCTCAGGGATAGAACCCACATGGTCAGAATTGCAGGTGCCAAGTCAGACTCTAAACCAGTTACAAGTGGCATCCCACAGGGCTCAGTCCTGGGACCTCTCTTGTTCGGTATATATTTCTTTGAGGTACAGGCTAACACGGGAGGACTATGGCTGACCAAGTTCGCAGATGACTGCAAACTGGGTGCCATAATCGACTCACCGACTGACACAAGCATCCTCCAAAAATGTCTCACAGAGACGCATAACTGGTGCCAGAGCCATGACCTAAAGCTAAATGCCAAAAAGTGCATAGTCATCCCCTTTGGGAAAAACAAAGTGCCCACAAATTACCACATAGGTGGTAATCCATTAAGTACGGAAGAAGTAATTAGGGATTTAGGGACCCAAGTAGATAGCAATTTCTCCTTTGACAATCACGTTGCCAAAGTGGTTAGAAAAACCTTCTATAAAGCCCACCTTATCATGAAAGGGTTCACATCTAGATCCAGAGAGGTCATTGTGCCCCTCTACTCATCACTCATCAGGCCCATAATTGAATACAATGCCCCATTTGGGATGTACCTTACCCGACACCTGCAGCAACTGGAAAGACCCCAAAAGTACCTCACCAAGAGGATCAAGGGACTCAAACAGATGCCCTATGCAGTTAGGCTAAAGAAACTCCAGCTCTACTCAGTTGCTTACTGCCTACTCATAAGTGATCTTTGCCTGACGTATAAAGCCATGTCCAAACCAGAATTAATGGACATGCTCCACCTCAGGAAATCCAAATCCCTTAGAGCTACACACTCCAGGGACTTAAACATCAGCACAGAAATAAATAGGACATGCTGGAGAGACAGATTCATATCCCAGAGGCTTCCCTCACTCTGGAACAAAATCCCAATCCATGCTAGGCAGAGCCCTTCAATGACCCTCTTCAAGAGAAATTTTGACGAGTGGATATCTTAGGTTTACCCCTGGGATCTCTTCTGTGTCCCTACTAGACAGAGGCACAGTAAACTAACCTTAAAAGGGCTATCTTCTGTGACCTACTATACAGAGGCACAGTCAACTAATCTAAAAGGGTGGCGAAAGCCAAACACACTCTGGCTAGGCTTATAAATGCCCTAGAGCAGATAGCCAAGTATCAACCTATGAACCTATGAACCTATGAACCATTATTTAAGTGACAGACATCACAGGTGACATACTCATCCTGTGTTCAAATATCTGTCTGAAGGGCTACAGATTGTGGGCAGTCATTGACTCCAGCTGTGATATTAGTATAATACAAACAGTATTAACACACACAAAAGTTTGCTGCCACAGCCATAAAACCACCTGCAATGACACAAAAACATGAGGGGATTTGTTACGTCAGGAAAACAAACACACAACCCAAATATAATGCAGACATCACACCCTATAATCAGGTGAAAAGGTATGTGACTGTGTCCTGGGATAGATGGTAAGTGGAATGTTCACCAGCATGTGGTCACAGTCCTGACTACTCCCTTGTATGTAACACAACTACTGAATATGTGAAGGACATCCACATCAGAGGTCATAATACCTCCATAGTTCACAGCCTTCATCACACCAATAACTGAGTATAATGCACCTTATTTTATTTACCTCCCTACACATTTTCCAGTGATGTGTAACTAAAGTGTACCACCTTTGTCACAGTGAACTGTCACACATCATATTGGCCATACCTAGGTATTCGGTATTCTTTTTTGGCATCGACGTTACTGTGTGATGGTGCAGAACTCCCATCAAGTTGTTACAGCAGATGCATGTGATACATACATAGCTGTTTGACAACATTAATGGCATGGGTAACATTTGTAGCAGTGTGGATTGAGATATATATATATATATATATATATATATATATATATATATATATATATATATATATATATATATATATATATGTCATGCACAGCAGTCAACTAGCCTGTATTGATCATAATGTCACATACAGGTATAACAGTGTCAGTCCTAACACCTCTAGCAGATGTTATGGTGCCATGATAGTGTGTGTGTGATTACCCTTAAAGAGTGTGGACATGTCATAATAGTTGCCCAAGTTTTTTTGTGCAGAATCATCTCTGATCACTCTAAATCACATATGTTATATCAGAGACATGGGATAACTGGTGGTATTATTCTGATATTGTCCATGATTGTACTTGTTTCTTTTAATGTCATCCATGAGCCTTTATCTGTGTTCCATTTACTAGGGACTGCTGAGATTAATCTCATATTCAGGCAAATCAGTTTGCACAGCTTCACAATATGCACTCTATCCCAACTGTATACAACATCCCTGATAGATGTCCTCTGAATTGTTCATGTAAGGATGCTTATTTTACACAGACAGCTTCACAATTGTTATGTCACTTTGTGTGACAGTCACATAATGCACATTTTCACTGTGCAGTCCCTACTGTACTATATTAATATGTGATTGGTGTTGTTGCTACAACTGTCTTCCATTGACATGCCCTTGTCTGCTGTACATTCGGTTATTTCACCTGTCCTCTTTCCCTGTGCACATTCCTACAATTCATCTGTGTCCCTATTAAATACACACACCTCCCCTGAGTGTTTATTTTACATCACAGTCCATGTACACTTACAGGTAGGTCATTTACACAACTTCAGCACAGAATGCCAGGAATGGGATTTCACAATACTCTGCACTGTAGACACTGTTTTATACTGTGTTTGGACCATATACTTAACCATCATACCTGTTAACTATCTAGAGTTTCAGAGAATGTCCAGTTTTTGCCTTATATATGTTTTGGTATGTTTCTTATCAAAAGACTGATGTAACTCAGTAATTACATACATTTGAGTTTCAGACTTCAAATCCTTCACAATGTTTCTTCACACAAACCCCTTGTTATTTTAGTAGATTTCTAAAGAGCGAATATGTCAGATTTGCCCCTATTTCTGAGTCATTGTCCCCCATTAAGTTGGCCTTTGTTCAAAAGTCTTGTATTAAGAGACTGAGAGATATGAAAACTTTTATCTGTTAAGCCCTGGCATTCCACGCAAAACCACAGACCTTCAGTGTTCTGACTTAAACAAGATTGTTATGTGTGTTTGCTTAGATGGTTTCCTGGCTGCCAACACTTTTGTCAGCCATGAAACCTCGCTTGTTTATGTTTAAATGATGTGTGTGGCAGGAATATGCAATGAGCACTGCTGCTTGCCAGACATCACAACACATGTAAACTCCATGTAGGCTTCATACGAAGCCTACATGAAGTTTACTGAATCCCTGCGGAGATGTATAATGTTTGTAACCGAGAACATGTTAACATGCTTTGTTTTCTTCTATATGAACATATGTTTGTCTATGTCTTAAGTGATAATTCAATAAAGGTATTATAAAAAAGAATTAAGATGTTTCATATTTATCAGTGTCAAAAAGCCTGAAGAAAAAGCTCACAGAAGTAGCTGCAATATTGTACTTTGTATAAATGAAAGCTATTGAACTAAAGATGTCACTAAGGTCAGTACAGAAGATGAGAAGTCTTTGTGCCATTGAAAAAGTTCAACCTGAGTGTATCAGTACGGTATGAGTATGACACTGATTGTACTATTGCTCTTAGCCAGGAATAACGTGCCATTCATGACAAATCTCAATAGCTGTAGTCTGTCATAAAAGAAAATTTCCAGGAACATCTATTAATCACACATTAATAGCTTTCCCTAGCTGCCATTGAAAGACTGTTTTTGGATCTGAAACATTGTAAAAAGGAAAAATAAATATTTTTAAAAATTCTAAATAAAATCTGAACAAAGACTCAACCAATTAAATGCAATCTAACTGTGCAAGTTAGGGTAAATATTTGCATTTTAGGACTCTATCTAATGTACAGGGGAACTTAATAATGTGGGGCAAAACCATAACAGAAAAGGTGGGGAAGCACAGAAACAAGAGAAAAAAAAGTCAGGAATTTTTGCACTTGCTAGATAAATGTGATAAAGTGGAAAGGCAAATGGACATCTGTAAATGGAAACTTAGATGGACCCCAGATGAAAACTGACAATGGTGGCTCAAGCAAGGAATTGCAAAGACAGAAAGGGCTTGTGGTACCTTGCCATGCATGCAGAATTAGGTTAAAAATGTCAGCAAGCCAGCAAAGGCCAAACATAAGATACAACGTTTATGGCATCAGAGGAACAGATGAAAATATAATTAAAGAAGGGGGTAAACTGAAATTCACTGTGCCAGGGTAAGTATTATAGAAAATTAATATTCCTATGAGGTAGCCTGAAATGATTTATAGCAGCAGGTATGAAGAGGTAAGTCTATTAGTGGTACAGTTTGTGTTCACTTCCACAGATACGGCTGGATGAGGAAGAAGATCAGGGTATTGAGATAAATAATGATGTTGAGAGTAAAGAAGCTGAAGAAGCAGGACAGGCATTCATAGGATAAACTACAAAGAGGGTTGAGAAAAAAAAATCCACATGGCTAATTCCATTGAGGATAACAGACAAATGTCCAGGGATTCAGTGACAGCCCATATGGCCCGAGCCAAGAAGGACTTGCTTACCACAAAATAACATTTTGTGATTCAGAAATACATTAGCCACAATGAGGAAAGTCCTCATTATCAGTAAAGATGCATGTCTCTGAATCACAGCAAAATGCAGATCAGCACTTCCTGCTATATTTACCTGTGGTGACCACATTGTGTAAGTACAGATATTCTTTCTCCTTAGTCACCCCCCCCACACGCACATACACAAGTAGACAGTAAAACAAACACATACCACATGTCCCCTGGGTCTATGTTTAATCATAGAAGGTTCAATTAATCGAACCTCTGATGATCGAACACAAAACAGTGAACGTTCATTCACTGAATGTTCACTTCAGCGAATGTGTGAGATGAGTAAAGTGACAAGTTGGCCAACATTTCCCCATCACACACACCACACTATTTCAAACCCACCCAGGAGGGGGGCTGCACCCCCCCACACCCCCCAACTATACATACCAACTCTGAGATCACCCTACAATGGGGAAAATTTTGCCCTTTTCCCTACTCTAGTGCGTTCTTGGTATATATATATATATATATATATATATATATATATATATATATATATATATATATAGTTAGGGGGTGTGGGGGATTGTGGGTTTGGGGGACAGAGTCCCCACCTGGGTGGGTTTGAAATAGTGCGGTGTGTGTGTGTGTGATGGGGGAATGTTGGCCAACTATTTACTTTGCTTGTTTCACACATTCGCTGAAGTGAATGTTCGATGAATGTACGTTCGATGGGTAGTGTTCGATCATCGGAGGTTTGATAAATTGAACCTTCTATGATTAAACATAGACCCCATATCCGTACCTGTCATTGTTGTCAGAACGTCAATGATGTCTCCTTTTACCCTGCATAGATGATTGCAGTCAGTATTTAATGCAAGACATTTACAGTAGGTTGCATTTCGCTCAGTAAATGCATGCTAGAACAAAAGCCATTTCCGAGGTGGAAGGGTATGCCTTAACATTTCCCATACCTCCCCATAGTATGGCACATATCTCAGGTAGTACATAATGCCTGAGATCTTCAATAATAATTATATATATATATATATATATATATATATATATATAGAGATATATATATAGATATAGATATAGATATATGTGTGTGTGTGTGTGTGTGTGTGTGTGTGTGTGTGTGTGTGTGTGTGTGTGTGTTTAAAACACCTGCTGTACTTGCTTATTAGTTAATTAGTGCAGCTGGCTAATGCTTGTTTTAACAGTGCATCTTTTTTTTTTTACCCTAAGATTTTTTTCTTACTTTTTATTTCTATTGTTAATCCCTAGAGTCTAATGTTGCCCCTAACCCCAACCCCCTACTGTTTTAAATGGTGTTATGGCACATGAGTAGTTTCCCTGGTGTCTAGTAGTTCCCTCACCCAATTATGCAGGCTCTGATCATTATTCTAAGGGTGTGTGGAAATATGACAGCAATCCCTACCCAACCGCGTGCGCGCGCACACACACACACACACACACACACACACACACACACACACACACACACACACACACACACACACGCGTGCGCACTCACACCTTCAATCATTCATCTATATATACACTCACACACCTAATATAACCTCTTTACACCCCCTCGGCTACTATCCCCTAGGCAGACGCACACTACTCAAACACAAAAACATGCAGGCCATTGGATACAAGCACGCATGCACCTTCTAGTCCCACCTTAGCTGTAAAATCTCTGGTACTTACCTTTAGTGCAACAACTGAAAATGGCCAACTGCAGTGACGTGGAAGGAGTGGACGTGCTTAACTGTATGATTGAGTGATTCTATGAATTTCTTGCTGCAAACATGCCTTTCTAGAAGTGGTTCCTGTGGAAAGAGCACGCAGCTAATAAGGATAAGCCTCTTCCCTGAATTGCCTCATTAACATATAGCATTGCTATGGAGACAGCTCAACACAGTGCTGGACATTTCCATGCAAAAGCATCACAATAGGCCTGTCTTTGAATATGGAAAGGTTACAACAAGGGAACACATTGTGTACATCTTGTGGTAACCTTTATGAATTCATCTCTTAAGTCCAACTAGGAAAAAGCCAAAGCAGTCTGTGAAAGTAGGTTCCAAGACCATATTTCATCCATGGATATGTATTTTTGACTGAGAAAAAGTTTAGCTATAAAATTGGTACATAGAAACTTTAATTTTTATGAGAGTCTGTACCCAAAATAAATACTTGCAGTAGAAAAACAGTTTGCCAAAGGACATTTGTGCTGCCATGCGTGAGAAATACACCACAGATAGATGGCAACTCAGTAGCATTAAGGTGATGGAAGAATTCAAAATCTAATTTATCTGGGAAGTTATGTGCAAGATGGGTCAAACCAAGGAAGATCTGAGTCTCATCTTAAAAGTAAAACAAGAGAAGTAGAACTCTTAAAAAATATTTTGAATGGAAATGAGAAGGTTGAAAATAGTGTAGTGCATTGACAGCACTGATTAGGAGTGATTCTAGTTTCCTTCAAATTCTAAAGGATGGGCTTAGCTCAGAACATAAGACAATGTTAAACTTGAGGATGGTGCAGCAAGCAGTGTTATCACCTCACAGCAAAAGCTTCTCTGGTTCAGTTCTTGTCTGGAGTACCCTTTGTGTGGTATGGAAGAATAACTGCATTAGGGCATGCCACATGGTGGTATAACATTGGTTCTAGATGATCATCACTGTTGAAGTGACACCCTGACCCCATGTGCAGAAATGGGGAAAAAGGGGTTGGGGATAAGCAGATGGATTAATGAAGTATCATGGGGACACATAGATAAAAATCTTAGCTTGGGCTAATAAGGTAGAAATTTAACAGCAAATTAAATGAATAAATAAATCGTAGCAGCTGTGATGATATATAAGAAATGGATGAGGTTATAATCAGATGAAAACAGCCTATTATAAATATCTCCAGATGAAAAACCAAAAATAATGCACTTCTTTCAGGGGGACTTGCCTTTTGGCAAACTATTTGTTAAAATGCAGGGGGGAGTTATGTCTGGGAGTGTAGGGGTGATTGTCACACACATACAGAGACCACCTTCCCACACACATAGACAAGCATGCAGTGCATGTACACTCTGTTTCCATGATTTCCCCATTCATACCAGCCACAGGTCATGTCAGGCAGACATCATCACACACACACACACACACACACACACACACACACACACACACACACACACACACACACACACAACAAGCACACACACACACACAAAATCAAACACACGCTGCATCCATGATGACCTTATTCATATCAGCCACAGGTCATGTCTGGAAGTGGTCAGCACAAGCAAGTGCACACACACACACACACACGCACACACACGCACACACACACACACACACACACACACACACACACACACACACACACACACACACACACACACACACACACACACACACACACACACACACACACACACACAAACAAATTCACAGACTCACGCACATGCTGTCCCAATACCCCCCACATACTGGCATGCTACCCCTGCACAGATTCTTCCACTGAAATGCATACATGCATGTCCCTACCTAGTGGAATACACTTACACATTTTCTGCACTGCTTTTCTGGGTAACCTGTTTAGCACAAGGTGTACAGCTTCCATACCATGCAGGTATCCTAAGTGTGCAGTGCACTAGGCTACTTATGGGCTTCATTAGTTTACACCCTGCCTCCATCCACATTTGCATTCAGCAGTTTGGCAGTCACTGCATACTAAATTTCTTGGAGTATTCCCCTTTCACTAAGTTATGGCGATCTCAGAGTTGGTGTATATACTGTATATATATCTATATCAATCTATATCTATATCCATATATATATATATATATATCTATATATATATATATATATATATATATATATATACACATTTATCTCTCTCTCTCTGTCTATATATATATATATATATATATATATATATTTATCTCTCTCAGTCTATATATATATATATATATATATATATATATATATATATATATATATGGGTCTACTGTATAAGTTTGAAAATACACTTCTTCGAACTCACACAGTAGACCCTGGGTTATGCGAAAGTGCACTTTCGCGAAACCCACTTCAGTGAATGGTCTACGTACTGATGTTTAGTGCAGTAGTTACGGACCTTAGGGTTAGGGCACGGGTCATGGTAAGGGGATAGCCCTACTAACTATCCACTTACCAAGACCCACGCCCTAACCCTAAGGTCCGTGACTACCGCACCACAGTGGAAGATAGCCTGTCCTCCACTGTGGTGCTGTAGTCACGGACCTTAGGGTTAGCGCGCGGGTCATGGTAAGGGGATAGCTAGTAGGGCTTTCCCCTTACCATGACCCACTCCCTAACCCTAAGGTCTGTAAATACCACACCACATTGGAGGACATAGCACGTTTTCCTGCTGTCCTCCACTGTGGTGTGATCCGTTCATAGAAGCTGAGTTCGCAAAAGTGCACTTTCGAATAAGTGCACTTTCGCATAACTGAGCGGTCTACTGCTCTTTTTCGAATACGTGGTATTCGATGAAAAGCAGTAGACCCATATATATATATATATATATATATATATATATATATATATAGTTCCCCTTCACAAGATCGAATAGATGGCAGCTCAAAATTCATAATCTGGAGACCAGAATCTCGAACTTCCATTCACTCGAAATTGTGAATGGGAGCCTTAGGTTTAAAAAAATAAAAAGTTAACTTACCTTATTACAGAGGGCCAGGTCCCCCTGTACCCTAGCAGTTTAAATGTGAATGTTCCGTGACCACACTATAGTGGAGGAATGGAAAATCTTCCATTTTACGCTTACGCGTATAGCGCAGAATGGGAGATTTCCCTTTCCTTCACTATAGTGTGATCTCTTTAGAGAAATTCGATCGTATGAAGGGGAACTATATATATATATATATATATATATATATATATATATATATATATATGTGTGTGTGTGTGTGTGTGTGTGTGTGTGTGTGTGTGTATGTATGTATGTATGTATGTATATATATATATATATATATATATATATATATATATATATATATAAGTGCAGGGAGTATGGTGGACTTGCCCCCCCCCACAAAAAACAAGCTTAAAAAGGCGCATGTTAACTATCGAAAGTGTGCCAGTCATGGGTAAATCCTGCATCAGCCAATGTCTTGCAAGGGCTGTTAGTGTCAGGATACTCTGTCAAATGTTCATAGTTTAACCACAGTGATGAGCAGGTATGGTTTAAGCATGCAGTTGAAGTCTGACAGATCAGAGCATACTTCCCCTGCCTGAGTAAACTGTGAACTACCCATGAGGTTGCCATAATTGTTTTGTGATTATACACTGGCATTATTTACAAACAAAGAAATGTCTTACCTTTTTAAATTATACCATTGTATGTCTGAACGTCATTTCTTTTCTGTTTCTCCTCACTAATGTGATGCTCCAGAGATAGATTTATGATGTGTTATATGCATGAGTACATCCATCTATGTGATTATGCTTAAACAGTGCCGCTGCTAATGTACACTGATACCAGTTTGATATTTTATTTTATTACTTTTTTATGTGATATTAATTTTACTTGCCTGGTACAACTTGCTTTAAACTTTTTTATATGAGTTTTTAATGTATCTGGTGTTGGTCTTTATACCAGAGGTCACATGGTACAAAAAACAGAGGCACAATAATGACAATGGCAATAGGTAGCCCACCTGCCTTTGGTGCAGAAGTCTGTAGGTTCTATTCCTACACTAGGTAGATAGATTGCTGGCAGTGCAGTTTACAGAAAAGTGATACACTCCTGAGTGTGTTGTCCTTCAGATGAGATGTTAAATTGAGGTTCCATCTCCTTGAGTTGGTGGTATCTCAGGTGGATATAAAAATGCCCTGCCCAAACTTCCCCTAGTAATATAAACACCACCTCAGGTCTCCCCTGAAAAGAAGCCAAGGACTAACTTGCTCAACAAAAGATGAATAAATAAATTGAGAAAAGACACCTCACTCTAAATGAAAACTATCAGCATGTCAGAAGTGAGATGAAATTAATGATGGTAAGAGATGCAGTGGTTCAATATAGAGATAATTATTTCATGTGACTGAAACGTAAGCATAGCAACATAAAATATACAGGAAGAGCAAGGAGGATAAAAAGATGAACAGAAGGAATGCAGAGTGAAACAAATGGACAGCAAACAATGGAAGACAGAGTGGGCACTCCCAAAATCAACACAATCCTCAGAGGGATGATTAAGGTAGAATTTCACTGAATGTACAGAAGAGGAAAGAAAACATGCATTCTATCATTATTACATTCTAATAAACACATTGGTGTATGTGTAAGTGAAGATGCTTACACAGTGCATTTAAGCAGTTAATGTTGGCTTTCATATATTTGTTTATATAAATTGTTGTTTAATGTACCCATGTTTTCACTAAATATTTAGAAATGGCATTCAAAGATTGTGTTTGTGTTCATTTATGAGTGTCTATTAAAAACTCTTTGCATGTAAGATTTTGCATTTGTTATAACTGCATTTTATTACATTTTATTATGTTCTTATGTCTGTATTGTCTTTCCTGGGCTGAACCTGATAATTGACCCTTTGGATCAGTGTTCTAACCCATTTCAAAAATGAAAATAAAATGCATGAAATAAACAAGAAAACAGTTCTTATTATTTTTCTTTCTCCAGTTAGCACAAATGAGAAAATGGTGGGTGTAGTTTTTCAGCCAGACTAATCTGTTTTCCAGTCTGGGAAATGTTTTTTCCTTTCTCAAAGTTAGCAGAGATGAGAAAATGGTGGGTGTCACTTTCTTTTTTAGCATAGCTGAGGAAATGTCAGGTGCAAAATGTCTTTGTGTAGCTAGACTAATCAAAGTTTTAATAGAGATACTTACTGATATGAGATAATTATGCACAATTAATATCTTTGTTAAGTAATATAGTAAGACAGAGTTAAAAAAAATAACAGAAACAATATAATTTGTGCCATATTTGGTAACCGAGGCAAATTGGTTTTATTAATTTTTTGATGATATTATAGAACAAAGGTTTTATGTGCAAACAGATATATCAGAAGGTTGATGTCCAACAACGCCTATTTTCTTCACTTTGCATTTTTAAATAGCTTACAGTTTCCAATAGAATGAAATCTTTAATAGCTGTAGCAGCATATCACAGTAATTCAAATGAACAGTATCATTTAATGGGGTCTATATTATTCGAATGTTGTTGTTTTCTTTCGTCTTTTCCTGGTTAGGGGTCGCCACAGCGGAACTCTGGTCCGCTAATGATTGGCAGTAGATTTTGATGAATGTCGAGGTGCCAGCTCAACGTTCAACCTTCAACGAAGGCACACCCATGCATGTCTTTTGAACGCCCACCCAACCGCGGGGAGGACATGCAGACTCCACACAGAAGGCACTTCCCGCACTCCAGCTGAGAATCGAATGGGAGAACCTCTTGCTGTGAGGCAACAACGCTACTGCTGCATCACCGCGGATGGGGTCTATATTATTTGAATATATTATTTGAATGAAAGTTCAAAATGCCGATTGCTGTAAACAGTGAAAATGCCGATAATCGATGTCTGCTTTGTGAGATCGCAGTACAGTGAAGATCGGTAAATTTGCCCTTTCCTCACTGTAGTGCGATCTTGGAGTTGGTATATATAATTAGTGGGGGGTGTGGGAGGTGCAGCCCCCTACAATGCAGGATTCGATTATTGGCATTTTCGCTGTTTACAGCGATCGACAATTCGAACTTTCGTTCAAATAATGTAGACCCGGTTAATGTGTAGTGGATTTTCGGAGGTGTTTTAATTCGTGATACTCAGGAAACATCTATAACAAAGTGGCATCAGAAAGAAAAAGCAAAATGGAAATGACAAATGTTTTTTTTTCTGATGGTACACATACTCAGACATTATTAATATGTTGTAAAACACTCAAACACATTTCACTGTAGATATGGCTTCAAAACCAACCCTTTTTCACAATTATAATTGGTTGCTTCTAAGACTCCACAGAAGCAAAAATAAGAAGGTCCCAACATGAATATCACACTCTTAGTTAGGTGTGCTATTAGACATATTAAACAATTTATAGTAGTCGTTTTAGAAAATAATTTTCATTATTAACATTATGGAGACAATGGACCAGATTCCAACAAGTCTTACACTGTACTGCTACACAGTTTTTAGAGTAATTAAAAGACAATGCAACAAATGCAGAGTATGTTGACCTTACTTACATTTTTTTTGTTTTTTGGTCTCCTCAGAGCTCATAGTTACTGGCCTGACTCTCACTGCACCATATCCAGAACAGGTCTACCAGCTAACCCCCCCCCCCCACTTACTCCACTTTTGCTGAAGATGTCATAGATCTTAAGGGCATTTGGGGGGGATTGGCTGATCTGTACTTTCATCATTGATCATTGGGTATTTTTTTTTGTTTCTGCTATACTCACTCACTTTCCCCTGCCCCCCAAACTTATTGATTATGTCTGAGGACAACTCCCCTCTTTGTTCAAGCTTTCCCTTAGGGAGTGCATCAACAAGCTCTCTCCCACCTTGAACAAGCATGCCCATCTCTTCCATGCTGCTCCATCAGTTACCAGAGCCACTAATCAAGCCCCGGTCAGCTGGGCCATAGTCGAGCCTTTATCCTTTATGCCACCAGAGCAGCTTTGACTTTGCTTACATTATAGTTATATGTACATGCGCATGCATACTCACACAAACATATATATCTGTATATAGATATATTACAGAAAAAGTACTGCTTATGAACATCACAGTGAGTCACTTTTCTACACAGCCATTTAGGCATGCAACTACTTGCATATGGTACTTGTATGCAGCATACTGTTATGGACAACTGCAGACACCAAACTGCTTTCCATTCTGGGAATATAGCAAAGCTATGGACAACATATATATGCTGACAAATATGCATCAGTACCTACAAATGGTGCCCAGAACAAGCACTACAGTAGAAGTGTTACTATCTACTTTAAGCAATTTCCAAAGGAAGCCTCACAAAAGTAGGTATGTCATGGTAGGTATTGAGAAATTATTTATATTCATCTGCAAAGCAGTGTGGGTAATACAAATAGCCTACCCTTATGGAGGAGCTTTTTCTTACTTACATTGTGGTTTCACTACTGTATCATCATGTGTTCATTTTCAGTGTGAGATGTTCCACCTGCAAGATCTCGGGTCAGATTCCATAAACTGCTGAATTCAATGAAGTTTATAGAATCTGAACCTAGACATTCCGTGCTAAAGACAACATGGATGGTGTTCAGGTATGCAGTGTAAGTGTGTGACATGCCATGATATCATACAAGCCAAACATACAGAAGGTTCATTACACAGACCCTCACCCAAGACATGCAATGTGAAATTGTCATGTACAAGCCACATGGTGATACAGAAACAATACTAAATAGCATATTAATAATATAAATTAAGGTATGTAAGCCTCTGCATACAGAAGTATATGAAAGGGACAGAAAGTATGTCTGGGGAATTCATGATATACAAATAAAACACGAACACAGATGGAAACATCACAGTGATCAACACATTATATGGGCATGCATTGCATGCTCATGATAACCTATTATGGTGACAGAATGTCAGATAAGCCGAGTACACCTACATTCCAGTGATGATATGTTACACAAAGGTGCACATACACATATACATATACCTATGCCATGTATATGTGAAACATATAGGCCAAAGCTATAAGGGAAAAGGGAAATGGGCAAGATATATCCACCGTAGTAAGGAAATGAATGCATGAAAGAGCAGGCACAGGCATATCCAAGTAAAAGCATTGCATGTGCATGTGTCCCCAACACAAGATGGACTGCAAGGTACCAGCAGCAAAGGGTCAACATCTGACAGGTGTGCAGTGTGAACTGGTGATTGCTATTAACATGTCTGTGTACAAGTGACACAAACACAGTAATATGCAACATTTAATCAGCGATTAGCATAGGTACATAACAAAAGTAGTGTTAAATATCACATATCCATATATGCTGCCATGTAAACACAAGACAACAGGAGGCGCACTCACTGAAAGTGATAACAATATAACATACAGATATGTATGACTAATCAAAGGGCAGTTGTATATTCACAACTATGGCTTACCACCTGCTGGAAAATTACTCGTTTATACTATCACATTACAATGGGGGATTTTGTGTCGTTGATATTAGAGGCATACAAATGCACACCCAGATAAAGTAATGCAACTGTAGTATACACAATGAAAATCGGATATGTACGTTAGCATGTACACATGTCAGAAGATATCCTATGGGCACAATACAATGTTGTTTACCATAATAACAAGGCTGCAGAGTATACGTAATCATTACTTGAGACATTCATATGATAACTTTATTAAGTTCCAAAACACACTGAGGAATTTCAATCCATATCATATACACTGTATAGCAAGGCAAGAGGCTATGCAGATGTCAACTTCAGAGGCATACATTATGATATTGGAAAAAAACTGCATATTACATGACACACAAATTAACATTAAACATCATACACAAAGGCAGATTGCCAATAGGATATCCTGACATTCCAATGTTGCTAACAGATCAAATATAGTGATATGCCATGTATGTAAACTTGCATACCCAAAACAAAAATTGTCTCACCAGTGTGTGCAAAATAAGCAGTTATATCACCCATGTGTATTTAGTCTTAGGAGAATGGCACTACAGTGGTATGTGTGTGGAATAGTATTAAGCTTAGCATGTATAATGTAGCAGATCTGCTTATGTCATCATCTTTTTGTGTATTCACATGATCCCTGCCAACAGGACAGGTGTGTCTCAGTGGCTGATTGCTAACTGCATCATGCATATTCATACATATCTGTCACATAAAATGGATCAGAAATAGCAATATTAGCCATACAGATGAGACAAGCCACATACAGAGTCCAGGAATACTTTTTCTTCTTGTCTGTAACACTGTTTGCTGCAACATGTTTTAACATGTGCCATAATGTAGAGAAAATATATAGCCCCACACAAGCTGAATTGTGAAATGAATATCATGATGTACATCTTAAAAGCATGACTGCAGTATAGGATGTGTGCAGAAATGTGTGCTTAATAAGGAAAGATAACCATGGAGTCAGCATTATATGACTAGATCACACAGATAATACTAATGTTCCAGAGGGTCACACCCTGATGGGGTTGAACATCTTTAATGATCTCCTGTGTGATCCCCTGTGTGATCTCCTGGAAGGAGTCATACATGGCCCATGTCATGTGATGGAAAAACATGCCTATCACATCCCTCATTCGAGTATGGAAGACAGTGACACCATCACAAATCTGGTCCTTCAAGTCTTCTGGGTAGCGTGGTGCAGAGCATTATCACTTTTAGTCCGCAGGAACAATGATGCATGCTGGTCCAGGTCTCTCATTATCTTCATCTTCATCATCCTGGTGTCCAGCTTGGTCCTTGGAGTTGGACTCCTTGGAAGCAGTCAAGTGCATCATCTTCTTCATTTGATGGGTGGACTGTCAAGGATTCCCCTGTCTGTGGCATGACAATAACTGTCCATTCTTACATATTCCTACAAGGTTATTAATAGTAAAAACATCAATATGTATAATGATATAAATGATTCACACACCATGTACAGTATCTAAGTCTTATGTACTTAATGTGTTACTAAGGTGAGAATTAATCCATCCATACTGCTTATGTTAAAGCGTGCAATACAGCCACTCCTAACAGACACAAACTTGTCTATTATGTAAGCCAGATTGTTATGGACAACACATGTGAAATACATTCATGTCTTATGCAAGGCTTTCACATAATTGAATCAATATGTCAAACAATGCTACCATATCCTTACATAGAAACACACCTTAGGTATGTCATGTGTCAGTGCAGTGTCTGCCACTATCAAAGTTAAGAAAGCCTGCTAGTAATAAAATGTGTATTGGAAGTATAAGAGAACAGAGTTATGAGATATTAGAGTATGTGTCAGAGAAGCATATAAAATGGTTTGTAAAGAGGGGTGCACACTCATCAGTATTGCAATCTATCAGGAAGTAATTTACATGGCAGGGATTATTATAGCCAGAATATAAGTATTGCATTACATTATGCAGTTACATGTAGGAAGGTATGCGGACATCATTGAATAATGGCAGCCGTGCTATGAAATGAGTATAAGTAGCTGATGTGTGTGTACAAATAAATAGAAACAAAAACATACATACAGTTAGCAACATCATTTCCTATACAGGATGTGTGCAATGATTGTCTGCCTAACATTACTGTCCTGTAAGGACATAATACAAGTGTAACGGTCACATTACTGGCCCATAAGCATGATTACAAAATGCAGAAGAAAAGGTAGAAAGGCTTACTCATCCCATGCCTGACATGAGGACATATGCAGCACTGACACCATCACAACACATAGATGACAATAATCTTAGTAGACTCACATGAATGACTGAGCATGCCCATCAAATATTAATATAGTAGCAGCAACATCAGTTGAAATAAAGCACATGGGAAATCAAGATGACATCTGCTTTGGCATGTGCTTGTTTGGCAGTAATAGCATGCCATATGTCTGCACAACACACATACAGAGAAGTGCAGCACATCTACAACAGTAAACGCCAATACAAATATATCATAATACTCTGGACAGGTTATAAGCAACACTAAAAGAAATGAATAACTGACACATACAGCAAATCCAACTACAATAATTAACACACACACACACACACACACACACACACACACACACACACACACACACACACACACACACACACACACACACACACACACACACACACACACACACACACACACACACACACACACACACACACACATATATGTTGAGGTGTCACTAACAGTAACACAAAAATGACAGAACAGCACTATGTGCACCTTGTAATATATGTGGAGATAACCAGCATCAGATATATGGCCTTAATGAACATCACCTTATATACATACATGTAAGTATTTTGATTAAATATTTATGCAAATGGGTTAACAGTGCTTCATGGGCAACAGATGACATCACAGCATACTAGCATCAGAATGGGAACTGAATGTGTGGGTCACATCTGTACACATTCCCACTTCAAAAGATAGCATAGCCTTGCTATACTGCATGTACATAACAGAGGTATATAAATGTCATTTTCAAATCATACAAGTGTCAATGAACCAAGGAATATTACACTGATATGTAGATGCAATATTGAAAAAGGATATGAGCATGAGTGCACCTGGGCTGTGTCTGCACATGGTCCATTGACATTAGAACACTCCCCAAGTAAACAAATATATATATAAGGAAATAAAAAATAAAAAGGTGCATAGTCCCCACTGTCACAACAAAGTTGGCTTGTGAGACAATAAATGCAAAATTTGTGTAAGGTAGCATTCTAACAACCATACTTGTGGACCTAAACATCAGTGCAAGAAAACTTGTACTCAAGCAATACACGGAAGTACAACCCTGCCAACATCAATGATACTGTAAGATGGCAGACACCCATTCAGTACATGAACAGGCAAGCTATGCACACCGTGAACTGAGCTGAGTACCACCACCATACATGCATACAAGTTGTTTACTATATGTTGTTAGGCCCATGAAAACAGTAAAATCTTAATTGTATGCTGGCAGCAGCAAATACTCATACAGCAATCACACATAACTTATATATAAGATATTCACATCTAAATCACTGTGCAAATAGAACACAGATGTCATTTGATTGTATCAGCAAACAGCCTCTAACCTAAAATAAGCCATTACATTTTGAATGGCATGTGTAAATGCAGTTTACACAAAATAATTTGCATAGCAAAAGGTACATACATACTACACTAACACACAGTACACATTGTAGATGTATTATGGGAAGCTTGCCATCAACTTTGGATGCATGGATGTTCCCTGAATAAAAATCTCATACTGGAGAGAGACACGTGCTAATGGTCTTGAAATAAAAATAAGGCTGAAGATAATAGTACATACGTCTCTTCCTTTGCTGCTTCACAAGTCTGTACATCCTGCTCAATACAAAGTACATAGTTTTGGGCTCATTCCTCAGCATCTGCAAGTATAAAATGATAAGAAATATTGCTTGATAACAATGATTATGTGTTATGAGGTTAGATGGCAGTAAATGTTATGTTAATTATGTTTATAATAAACAATTTATGTGATCGTACAGCGTCATGCAATACCAGTACTAGTTTGCATAAACAGACATTTATTTGAGAGTGCAACTGTCAAGTACAGTAGATTAGCTACTTGGAAACTATACAAAGCAGGATTCAAACCTATGGCCTTCACCTATGTTCACACAAAAGTCCAGAATCCTACCTGCCTAATTACTTGTTTTCTACTGTATGAGAATAAGTTAATGGAACTCAAACATCTTAGATCTGTGACTATGCAGTTAAGATATTTCATATCATGTGTCCCTGTCTAACCAAGCATAATGATACACAGCTTGACTTTTGGATAAGATGTGAGACAGACCCAGTGTAAGATAAGAATGATGATGTGATCAGCACTGTGCAGATTTTACAGCCATATTAAACAAGGTCAATGCCAGATGCACATTAAGTATAAGATGATGAACTTTACAATATTAGCATATATCTTACAATACTATATGAGGATTGTAAGTACTGTAACATGACATACAGCACATAAAGGACAGATGTTGCATGAGCAGACATTTTCATATACCTATATACATATTAATACTATCATAGATGTATACTGTCTTGATGTATATACAAACAGATGAGGACAATTAAATGTAAACATACACAAAGTTATGTAAGTCTTTGCACAGGATGGTGATTACCTAGCTAGATGTATAGAAATGCATATGTACCCAAAACCATGTATAATGATGTCTTTATGTATCTCTCTCCCCATATGTAAATAGATATGTGTAGAAATACATATATGCATATGTGTATATACATAGATTTAGTGAGAGAGAGAGAGAGAGAGTTCTGAGTTCCTTAAATTTTTGGAGTTGTTAATGCTTAATGGATAGCTATGCATTCCAGGCTCTATCTCTTAAGTCTTATAAGTTGTTTTGCATTTCGAAACAATCAGGGGTCAGGTTTGGCCCTAGCATTCTTTCTTCTGAGCGGAGCAAGTTCATTTAGTATGCTCAAGAAAGCAGAATTAAAAACAGATACTGCATCATCTAGTGGAATGCATTCTAGAGCATTCCAGTTATATAGTTTTATATAGGAGATAAAGAAATCTTTGTTGAAATGTGAGAGGTCACAAGCTATGTGAAAATGTGGCTGCTTTTAAATATTAATTTGCTTTGTTATTATGTAGGTAGGGAGGTGATCACTTAGGGTGTCTGGAAGTGTACCTGAAATAAAGATTTTGTGAAGCAGAGATAAGTAAGACAGCAAGGAGTATGTTAAGGCATACAGGACAGAAGAGAGAGATGGATAATGAAGGGAGTACTGAATGACATTTTAGAGGGACTGCAAATAGCTAATGTGTGCAGGCATTATAGACTGGGATTGGTTGAGCTCTGAGGTAGGTGGAGTTTAAATTTAGCATAAGTGGTGGTATGTGGGAATAGGGGGTAGGGTACGGGAGCAGACCGAGCATGAGCAGGGCAAGGATGAATGGAGCAGGTTCCATTTACTCAGAATATTATGAGACAAAAAAATCAATCATTGAACTGGGACAAAAGAAGGTATGTGTGTGCATCTGTTACTGTTTCCACTTTACTATTATGAAGCAAAGTATATAAAGCAGGGGATTCATTAGAAAGTTTACTCACTTGCTATATGGGGCACTGGTAGTAAGAGTAGTTTAGTACATAAAAATATGAAGAGAAAAATAAGTAAGAGAAGTGAGATTAGGGGTTGTTTGACAAAAATCTATTGTTTATTTGGAAGCTGTTAAACAAAGAAAAAAGTGAACTTAGAATAATAACAAAAATAACTGCTAGTTAATTGGCTGATGTTGAAACAATTCATTATTAATTACAAAATATAATTATTAATTAAATTACATTTAATGCCGAACATGCATATTTTGTTTTAAAATAGAAGTTGCAATGGAATCACAAGGATATCCGTGGTAACAACATAACTGGCATGGAACTATCTTGAAGCTTTGCAGATAATGAAGAAATGCATAGTCATTCACGGAATAAAAGGATTATGTACTTTAACACAGATTATTTTATATAGGTTATGAGTAATAAACATGCCTAAATGTTTAGCAAACACCAACATGTACATTACAAGAATTAAAGGACTGCTTTGGGATTCAAATCTAAAAACAAATCAATTATGAGTGCAGTTAATGGCATCAGCTAGAGTGCTAACCCTTGAGCTGTACCACAATCTGAAGATTACATATCCACATTTGATATAATCAAGTGTGATTATAACACACTCATATTGAAGGTATGGTGACCTGCATTGTTCTTATTTTGTTAACTCAGTAAAGAAGCATTACATGTGAATAGTTTATACTGAACATCTAAGAGTAAGCCTACATATTTTATCTTTCCATAACTATTGCAAGGGAATCACACCTACAGCTCTGTTAAGAAAGTACTTAGTATGGTACATGCTGAAAGAATTGTACATGATGAATGTTGAATCACCCATGGTCTATGCATGTGTCTAGAATATTTCATACAACCATGCGACATACTCATATTATGTGAAGTAAATCAAAAAGCTTTGTCCATAACTGTTCTGCATATCAATGAATTACTAGGATTTGGTCCCACAGACAATCAACCTCCATTTGCAGTGCTACATTGCTTAACCAATTGAGCTAATGGTCATCACAATTGCTTTTAGGGTTGACCAGCTTCTGTTAATGATTCTTACTCTTAATAGGATGTCTCAGATACATACAGTCCTTAATATCACAAGCTGTTACATAAAAATCCTGTACTCCTACATCTCTAGCCCAGCTTATTTGCACATAACTTCAGTATATGCAGTTAGAAAGACATCAAAATTTAAATAGTTTACTACATTTTCATTACAGTTATCTTACTGATAGTATACACATGGTCAGTACATGATAACAGTAAATACTAAGTAATTAAGGTGTGAATTATGCATCTGGGGGGCTTGTGTCAAATCTCTGTGAGCATGTTGAAAAGGTTTTCGTGGTGGTTAAGATAAATATCCTTGTACTGATGCCAGACCTGCACATCAGTCCTTAGATCTTGGTATGTCCTTGGAACTCCCTTGCAATCTGGTTTCACATAGCAGTCTAGATGAAGCTCCTCTGGCATCCTCTGCTCATGTCTCATGTAGGTGTCAACATCTGGAGAGTCTCCTTTTCAGTTCATCTGGGTGCTCAGACATGCCACAGTCTCTTATCAGTTGACATCTCTTTGACAGTGGTGGAAACAGTCAACAAAAATGTTTTTAGAAAATTGCTTACTGCGGTATCAATATCACATCTTAAAAGTGGTGCATATAGAGTGGTAGCAGTCTATTGGTGAACATCAGGCATGTGTTCTATGTATCCATATGCAATGACAACTATTAGGCATTTGTGATAAGAACTGTACACTTCTTCCAAGCTATTAGTTAAAGTGCCAATATTCGAGACCTTATGTGGATATTCATTGATTTGATTCCAAACCACTGTATGCTAAAGAATCTCATTAATTATGCATGGTACAAATTTACTTAGCTGATGGCACTTTGCTAACCTCACTGTTAGGTTTAACTGCTTGACTATAACTATCAAAAAGATAAGCTATCGTGAGGTCAACTGCTTTTGTTGCTCTTTTAAACTACAGTGCTCAGAATTACTCTACTATGTTCACAGTGTCCTGTGTGAACCATCTGACCAATATTTCATGTAGTTTTTATTTTGAAAGTTTCTACACATTGATATATAATTTACATAAAAGGTGGGGGTAGCCTTCCCTCATATGCATGCATATGGATACATGCCCAACATTGCCAGGGAGATTTTCTCCATATGTATGGATATGGCTACAAACAAACCAGCCCTGGTGAACTGTGGATATGGATGTAATCCATCCATAGTGGTCAGCAATGCAGTTTTATCTGTACAGCTTTATTACTGTTTGGAGATAACAATTTACAGAGGTGTCCACAAGAATGGATGTTCAAAGTATGATTTGTGGATATTCACTGATGCTTATTCCTAAAGTGGAAGCTTTTATACCATTCAATGCAATTAGGGGAAACTCAAGATGGCTTAGCATGGAACTTACTTGCTTGTTTGCACATCTAACCATTGCCACTGAAATGTTGTTCATTTTCATAAGTTGTTTTTGTTCTGCCTTGCTTTTTTAACATGTAAAGATACATGATTGTCTTTTTTAGGATATCATAAATGACACATTTGTGTTGATCTTTGTCACTGCCTACATTGACATATGTGATGTATCCTGCATAGTTGATGTTGACTTGGTAGGTGTAGTTGACTGTGCATGTAGCTACTGTAACACAATTGTTTTTTCTACTCAAATGGTGGTGCACTGGTATATGACTGGCTCTCCGCTTTCAACATTTCTAACAACCTGGTTTCTAATCCCACCTCTGCATATATGATTTACCCAAAGATATAGAATGGATTAATGGCATTGTACATGTAGGCCTGTGAGGTCATTATATATACTCAGCAGTTGATACATGCTGTGTATATTCCTTATGTTTATCCATACAATATGGTAATAAACGATTGTTTTGCATTGCAGTGCATTGCATATGAAAGGCATTACACTGACCTATGCTTTAATGGTTGATCTGTCAATCCATGCACCTACTGTTCAAATAGCACACCAGCTACATGTGTTACATTAAGGTCAGGAGCTCAGACATGGAGAGGTCATGGCAGCATTGGCTGCACAACATGACAGCATGGTTTTTCTTCTATGCTCTGTTTAAATATTTGTTATGGTGGTGCTGGAGTAGTGCCATAGTACAAACTGGGTATTACATGCCCTGATCCTCATGAGCAGATTATCTCCAGTGGGGAGAGGCAGACCCCCTCTCAGTAGACCTACACATAGTCCTCGGATATCATCTGTGCTACAATGTGCACACACATCTGCTGTTGGTTAACCTATTCATAATCCAGCAGTCATGTTTAGACAGACACATTGCAGTACTGCTCCTACTCACATTGAGTTCCAACATGTTAGTGCCAGCACAACCAACTCTTTGGAACAACACCATGGGCAATACTTTTCCAGAGGTTGCATTTCAAACCACCAGTATGGTAATGTCATCTAAACAATGCCCACAGCCTTTCTGATGCCTGCCTTCCAAGAAAGCCCCTATAACAAGGGGAAATCCTATGTGAGATCATTAATTTATTAAAACAAGTATTTTAATCCATCAGAGAATAAATAAATAAGACTTTTTTAAAACGAAATATGCTTGTTATTCCTCCTGATGGAAGGGTTGTTGCAAGACTGCATTTATATATGTGTATGACTATACTGCACTATGCTCTGTCTATACCTCTCAACTATCCATATTTTCACAGAAT
Source organism: Protopterus annectens (assembly GCF_019279795.1). Taxonomy (NCBI): domain Eukaryota; kingdom Metazoa; phylum Chordata; order Ceratodontiformes; family Protopteridae; genus Protopterus; species Protopterus annectens. Next base: position 711,653,913 of record NC_056728.1, read on the forward strand.
ATCCAAATTTGTGGCTGGCATTTTTGTTCTGTTCCTCATATAATTTGTGGATTTCTGGCAAATCATTGAGGGTGGATTTCAGTAAATAATGACACATTTGAGTTTCAGACTCACATCTTTCAGAAAATGCATGTTAACACAAAAAACTTTTATTCTGTCAATTTTCTAAGTTTATAAAAGAAATATTGGTGCTGCGGTAGCATTGTCGCCTCACAGTAAGATGCTGTCCGGTTCGATTCTCAGCTAGAGCGTCTTCTGTATGGAGACATGCGTGAATGGGTGTACCTTCATTGAAGGTTGTGCGTCAGGGCCGGCAACTCAGCATGTAAAAATCTACTGCCAATCATTAGCGGACCGGAATTCCACTGTGGCGACCCCTAACTGGGAAAAGCCAAAAGAAACAAAACATAAAAGAAATATTTAAAATCTGTCCCTAATTTTGGGTCTTTGTCTCCCTGTCATCATTGGCTTTGTCTAAATTCCTTAGACTAAGACATTGAAAGGTTCGGTCTGCAATATTCAAGTCATACCAGCAAAGTCAGATGTTTCTGTAACTCTGCTCATCCCTCATTTTAGTGATATGTCATGCATTATATACACGTTCATCTACAAGACTGTTTTTTCTTTTTTGTACATCTGTGGTTCTGTGGGATGTGGTGACTTCAGAGTGAGTGCATCTCTCCTGAGCCCTCCAGTCTGTAATAGCACAATTAGTGTGTAATAGCACAATTATACAGTAGTAACCCAGCATTTAATCCCAATGCTAGGATAACCATCTAGTATGCATTGGGGAAGACTGGATGCAGGATAAGAACAAGTCTGGGAGATAACATTACTTCTCACAGGGGATGGCCTGACACAGTACTATGAGGCCCAAACCCTGGCAATATTGCTACCATAAGCCTGCTTTTCTTTTACTTCATATTGCAATTCCTGTTTGTATTACAATAATTTACTTTTAATTTCTCTAAAAGCTGGTGATATTTCTCTGACTATTAAATCATTGTCATGGTTTATGGCTGACTAAGTTTGCAGATTATTGCAAGCTAGGGGTTATCATCTACTCTCCAGCAGACACTAACATTCTTCAAAAAGGCTTGTCTCTGACTAACAAATGGTACTAAAGCCATGGTCTTAAACTGAATGCTAAAAACTGCATAATTGTACCCTTTGGGAAGTCAACCATCCAATATAATTACCATGTTGATAATATGCCCCTAAGAGTTGACTCGGTGGTCAGGGACCTGAGCAAGCATATACACAGTAGCCTTACCTTTGACCACCATGTGTCCATACTGGTGAGAAAATCCTTTTATGTTGCACAATTTATAAGTAAGGGGATGGGATCTAGGTCCAAGGAGTTCATTATCCCACTGTACTCCTCCCATATCAGACCAGTCATAAAGTACATAGCTCTCCTTTGGTATCTACCTGACCAGGCATATGAAACAACTAGACTGGCCTCAGAGGTTCCATACAAAAAGAATACAAGGCATAACAAACCTGCCTTATGCAGAACACCTTACCTCTACTCAGTCTCCTACAGATCACTGAAGGGTGATATATGCCTGGCTTACAAGGCATCCACAAACCCCACACTTATAAATCTCCTGTATATTCATAAGTCAAACAGTACCAGAAATACAAGGTCTAAGGACCTGAATTTTGTCTGTGACATAAACTTAAACATGCTGGAGAAACAGACGTCTCCCAGAGACTGCCCCTCCTACAGAACAGGCATCCCATTCATGTATAGCTGAGTTTATTAATTATTACGTTTAAGTGCCACCTAGGCCAGTGGTTGAGGAAACAAAAACTTTACACTGGACCTGGTACCCTAAACCTACAGCAGTGGATGGGGAAAAAGAAAATTTACACCTGGCCTGGCACCCATGTCCCTTATGGACAGAGTTAGCTTATACATGTCAGCCCTCAATGTCCTACTTGAATACAGAACATGATTATTCTTTCAGGAAAACTTGACTAGGCTGAGAAAGGCCCCTGGGTTGATAGCCCTGTAACAATGTATGAATCTATGAAAATGCTATACAATAAAAATTAATGTGAGATATGCAATATACAGTTATACAAAACTTGATTATAAGGATAGCTACCTAAACTTTTTGATAATATGCAACTATACAAAATTAAATTTTATCTACAGGTATTTATCATGAACTGTCCGTAAATGTATGTTGCATATTGATACTGCCTTTAACTAGTTGCATATTTATGTGACTGTACAGAAAAGTGAATCACTATGATACTCAGATAATGCTTTCTTTCTTTCTCTATCTCTTAAATATATATATATATATATATATATATATATATATATATATATATATATACAGATATATATATATATATATATATATATATACAGATATATATATATATATATATATATATATATATATATATATATATATATATATATACACATATATGGGATCCGTACGGATCCCCGAATGACAACATCACCAAAACAGATTTGGCAGGGCATACTTGCGTGAAAGTGCTTTTCACCGAAGAAACACTTTTGCTTAAGTATGCCTGTTGCGGAGATTGCACTCCAGTGGGGATAAGGGAAAATTCCCACTGTAGTGCGACCTCGGAGTGAGAATATTCAAGTGGGGGGTGTAAATGTAATGTATTTTTTTTAACACACTTTAACAAAAGCACATTTTCGGTGAAAGCGATTTTGTTAAAGTGTGTTCGGTGATTGTAGATTTGGACTATTGAACTTTCATTCAATAGTCCTATATATATATATATATATATATATATATATATATATATATACATATATATTTATACACACGTGTAGTATGTGAGTGAGTGACTGAGTGACTGTGTGTGTGTGTGTGTGTGTGTGTGTGTGTGTGTGTGTGTACGTATACCTATAACATAAGCAAAGTAAAATTAAAGACTAGGAGACTGAATACCTAATGCTAAACTTTAACAAACTCACAACCACAAAAATAAATATCTTGGAAATTAATTTTCATCCAGTAAGATTATGACTTTATTAGACTTGAATTTGATTTTTTTTAATAAAAAATTTCAAAATGAACTCATTTATTCCTACCAGTTGTGGAATTTCACATTTCTGATAGCCTAAAAACCTTAGATTGCTGAGCATTTTCTGAAAAATCATGTTAAAAAGCGTAAGCACCTGATTGTAAGTATTTTGTGAACAGTAAATGCTATCAAAAAATATAAACAGGAATTTTATTTGGTAAAATATCTTCTTAACAATAATTAGATTCACCAAATTCAAATTGTTTGTTTCAGATTCCATAAAGTTTGTGGAATTCAACTCAATGCACTGAGTTCCACACAAGAGCTGCAGATATCCAAGTAATATACAAATATGTCTACGTCTATGGAGAATACCTTGGTGCAAGGCAGACATACCTAGCGACATCAGTGCAACAACAATCAGCCATGTCAAATACGTATTCTAGGAAAAGTTGTTCATGAAATAATGTATGTTGGTGCACACCACCAATGCACATCTATGGAACTTATAAATTACATTAATACGTGAAAAGTAATAAATGAAGACAAATGTGCATCAACCGTTATATCTGAAAAATGACAAACACAAACACTTATGGATAGTCAGATAGCATTGCAATCCATAGACAGAAATATATAAATACACCCCTCACAATTTGTAGAAGTCAACGTAATCGGCAAAATTTCTAATAAAAAAATTAATTAAGGCAAAGGGCAATCTGTCACTTTGCCATGGCAAACAGTAGGTAACAATGGGTGCAGAACATGTTTGCGAAACACAAGTAACACACATACTCAAGGAAAAAGGGTAATAGAAAAGCAGAGGCAGGTTTAGGTTGAAGAATAAGGGCAGACAAGAGGTATAATGGAATAGGAAGGTCAGAGGGAAAATCAGAGGAGCTTTTTTTTTGTTGGTGGGAATAGGCCCCATTTTTTTTGAGAATAGAAGGGATGGAAAATACATGGAAAGAGGAGGTGGGATAAAGATCAAGTACAAACATGTAACAAATATTACACAAGACATGACAGACCAAGGTTGGAAATACACAAAAAGGATGGATAAGGTACACAGACAGCATATGTATGGACCATACAACATGAGTGAAGGAAAAATGACAAATAGGGCAGGAATGCATACCAGACATGGTTCAACACAAAATATATATGTACAAAAGCACAAGTCATTGCTGAAATGTTGTAAACTGTGTGGCAGTCATACCAGAATGAGTACAACCAATGATAGGTGTGTGATGGAGAACACTAAATGGAGATTGCTGTCATTGCAGTACACAATGGATCTTGAATCAAGTCATCCGTTAAGCTACAAAAGTGTAAGCCAAGCAACAGCAAGGATGAGCACATGCACGCAAGGAAATGCAACCTAGTCCAGTGGATGGGGAATAAGAAACTTACACCAGGCCTGACACCTATGTCCCTTATGGACAGAGGTAGCTTATAAGTGCCTGGCCATCAATGTCCTATTTGGATACAAGACATTAATATTCTTTTGGGAAAACCTTGCTAGGCTTAGATAGGCCTCCATGGGTTGTTAGCCTGGTAACAATCTATGAATCTGTGAATCCACAATGCAGAAGTACAGCATACATACTGATGGAATCTACTCAGTTGCCACTACCTTGTGTTTATATGCCTTGTACATGTATGATAACCTTCATGGTGGCACAAGGTCATATTGTAACAGTACACCTACATTACAATGATGATATATTTTAGGAAGGTAAACATATACATAACATATGTCATATACATGTAAAGTAAGTGGGACAAAGCTATAAGAGGGAAGGGAGATGGACAACATAGATCCACAGGAGTGAGGAAATGCCAGTAAGAGAAAGGAAGCACAGAATAAAAAAGGACAATCATAGCTAGGGAAACACCACTGAACATGCATGTGTCCACAACACAAGATGGACTGCAAGTCCTTGCGATGTCTGACACATTTGCATAGTGCATTAAGGATAACTATAAACATGTCTGTATACAAATGACAAACAGCACAGTAATGCGCAACATCTAAACATCAAATGACATGGGTACACAAGAAAAGTAGTTCTGAAAATCACATACCCATATATATATATATATATATATATATATATATATATATATATATATATATATATATATTGCCATTCAAAGATAATGCAGCAGGTGGTACAATCACCATTACTGATATAAATTTCACCTTACTTGTATAGGACTGATCACAGGACAGGTTTGTGTACACAAGTACAACACAAGAAAATGGAATAAGTGCATGTAAGAAGTTACACACTACAAGGGCAGTTGTGTGTCGATCATATATGACCATCCATATGGTATATCCATTTACACCAATGCATATGTACTACAAAGGCATGCACATAGACGTGTATGCTAAGTTGTGTATACATGTTCTAATATAAGCTAGTTTGAAAATAACTGGATAGTGCCATAAGCAAGACAGAGACAAAAAAAAGGAATCATGAATAATGCTAAGCAAAGCATCATCTCTGTATATTCACTAATGACCAGTGAATGTCAATGCAGTATGTGAAGCATATGTGTGCCCATAGGTACCTGTCATAGTACTGTACAACAACATGCCACAATAGTAGCCAGTACATGACACACACAAAGTCATTTTGACAGTGGGACAGCATGTTCCAAAAATGTTACAAAAGTTACAAAATCAAGGACATCATGTTACTGAACTGACATAAGACAGCAACTCCAAATGCACAAATATGTGCAATACATACACATGGATAACATGTGCAAATACGCACACTTGACTAACCTCACTGTGTTATGTGAGAGAAATGGGAATAAATTAGCTTGTGAGTTGCTGTCATCCCTCATAAATAAAAACTGATATTTGAGTTTATCCAAATATAACATCTTATATGTCAGTCATACATGCAATCCATAATAAATTACAACATGGTATGTAACGTAAATCTTAAGTCATTCATAGAAATGCAATTGCCAGTTAAAGTACATTTCCATTACATATGTATATAGACAGACATCATATACATGATGTGACCTTGTACAGTATGCTGCTATGACATGTCTGTTTCAAAACATAACAGTAGTCATAATGGTTTGTGTAGTATAACAGATTAGAGATTACACAATGCACAATAAATATTACTGAAGCATTATGAAGGTCCTGGAAAGGAGGTCACTCTCACAATAGTGATGTGTATGTGGACATAATACAAATGGCAAATCATCCATATTGGCACATCTATATACTGCTTCACAGTATGTACTGACATGTCAAACAACAATTTATTTACATGTTGTGTAACAAAAGACACAAAGGTGCTATAATAAGTACAATGTCACAATTATACAACATTCTAAATTTCATAATAGTTACACATTGATGATATAAACAGAAGACCATGAACAGATTAATGTACCCATCAAACATAATTAAGTTACTAAAGCACATTACATGTCAGGCAGTAATCAGTCTATCAGACATGTGTATTATTACTTGTACATTTAATGAAAACTCAGCTTTTAGTATGAATGCACAGTACATCAACATATATATCATGAATTTATAATACAGGCATGCACTAACATAGAGTTCACTAACTTGCAAGACAAGCAGAGTATACCACAATACTGACAAAAAAAAAACTAAAGCTTTGAGAATAACATCCTTCTTTGCTATGGCCCTATTCTTTAATTAATGTGTGTCACACACATTTAGTTTCAGGTGTTAATCTAAAATTTTAATTTCCAGTATAACTCCTTGTTATGTTTAACTAATGTGTTATGTTTACATACCATGGTTAAAACATGTGTGTAAAAATACATTATAAACTTAATAATCAATTGTAAACTTAAAATGTGTATACAAACGAGATCAGCAATGCAACATGGTTAATGTGTGACATCACAACAATATATAATTGGAATGGAAGTTAAAAGATGAAAAAACTGCACACAGTAACATCTAGAATTTATGTATATAACACACATACATACATACATAACTGTCCCCAACAAATGGTCCACTATCACTGCCTATGCTTGGTTTATGTTTACATAGATACTTGTACCATGAAAACAACATAACAATGTGCAAGAAGATAGAATTTAACAACTCAGACATAAAAGAAATCAAAGCTTAGCTTGCAGCACACCAACAGCAGAAAATGGTACACAATATGTTCAACAAAACATCACAGTACAGATAAAGATCCACCAACAGCATTAAAGAAAAAGCCAGCAGGCATCTATAAAGCCACAAAAGAGATAGACTACCACACAAACATAACAAACCATAGACAGCTTGATCGATAGATATATGAGATGAGCACAGATGTCTGTCATTTAGGTTGTGACAACAAATATCACAAGTTCAGTGTAATAACAAACAACTGATGATAACATATAACACTACATTCTACGGGAATTTATGTAAACATTAATGTTATTCACAGTTTATACACAAGGCTCTGTTCCTAGAATGACCTTCAGCAGCTACAAACAAAAAGATGGTGTGTTATAACGACAAAAAGATTGCTTAAGCTCAATACATAACGATTGCTATGCAGAAAAAAGAACATTGAAAATTATCAGTACAGTCTAGCAAGCATTGCCATAAAATTCAATATTGCATTTTGTATATGCAGTCATTGATATTTCACTCAATGCGGGGCACACATGACAATTACGACAGACATAGAAAAGTAACCTAGATTCAAACCTACAACTGTTACCTATGTTTCTACTACATACCAAAAACCTACCTGGCTAGCTAAGAAATCTTTGCTGCTCCTATACAAATTAATGGAAGTTAAATAACTTACAGCTATGAATATACAGGGAAGTATTACACACACACACACACACACACACACACACACACACACACACACACACACACACACACACACACACACACACACACTCATACACTAACAGGTGTGCCAATCTAAGATGACATTTTTAAGTGTATGTACAGATGTACCTAACCATCTCGACAAAGACCTACCAATGTACACAGTCAGGTTTCCAACTGTCAAGTTTGCAAGAAAACATTTGCCTGCTCTTGTAACACATAAATAGCCATTAAAGGAATTACTGTACAACTGTGTTAGTTAAATTGACACATGTACATTATGTAGGAGGGCAGTCAATAACAGACCGTTGTGTAACTTAAAATGTATTGGTAACGTATGTATGTATTACCAGCATTTACACATACAGCATTATCAGCAGATGTATACAGTATGACATTTCTAGAAGGTTTGCGGATAATGCATATATGCACAGTCATCCACAGCCAAGTGCTATAGGCATCATTGCACCATGGCCATGGTAAATGTGTAAAAATATGGACTGTGTAAGTTACCAAACAAATATAGATCTTCTATACGTGATGTGCAATAGTACATGAGTTACTGACAATAATACTTAAAAATAGGCTATACTAGGATATGAACCCACAAATAAGCATGCAATATTTATTCTGCCCTACTGCTTAGCCATTTGAAGTAATGGACATTCTATGGCTTTGAACATTGTCAAAGTCTATGGAATAACAATGGAATGCTCATTTATCAGCATTATAAAACTATCACGTGTCAGCGCACTGAGTTTAACTTTCATAGTTTGCATAAAAGTAATTGTATGCACTTTAAAAAAATAATAGACATAACATGAATTATTGTACAACCATAGGATTCAAACCTAGACATGTAAATTAGGTATACAGGCAGTCTCCACATACTGTGCTAACCCTACAGCCATAAAACAGTATAAGGCTTACAGATCCACACTTGTAGTACTGACATTGTGTTCACAAGACACACATATTTCAGTCATGATGATCTCCATTGGTCTTACATTCATTAAACTGTTGAAAACAGACATGGATTATAAAAGACTGTTGGATTTTTAAACTTTAAGGTTTACAAATGTATGTATTACTTACTGTAAGATGTAGAAGTTTTGAGGGATAATGGATAAATGTGTAGCCGACTGTAGCCTAAACGCTATAGGCATCAGTGCATCACAGACATGCTAGATGTGTAAAAATATGTACTATAAACAAATATATATATCTTCTATATGTGCTGTGCAATAATACATTAATTATTTTGATGAGCAGAAGAAAATTTACTCCGTGTAAATTACTATGGAATATACTTGAAACACAATCCATCACATAAACAGATATGCTTAGTACAGACATATGGAGTATGAAACTTACTATAGACATCTGGTGGCTGGCATTATACCACTGCGACCCTCCATTGAAGATCCTTTGTGTCCTTCCAGTGTAGGTTATCACAGTGATGGCAGTCCTGTATGTCAGTTCAGAAGAGCCCAGTTCACCTGCAGTGCTCCCTCGCAATCCAGTTCCAGATGCTGATCATCGCAAAGTTCCTGGGGCATGCTCACATCCTCTGCTCATGCCCAGCATAGATAATGAACACCTGTTTCACCTCCTCCTCTGCTCTGTTCAGCAGCTAGACTCGTTGAAACCTCCTGTCAGTCAACATCCTGCTGAATTACTATTATGTTGCAGAAAAACACCTCCCAAAAATGCTAACTGAGGTCACACTCAGTTTGCAGGTAGCAATGTCATGACAAGAATATGTATCAATAATACGTTTTAAGGTTGGCGCAGAATTGGGGCAGACTATTGTAGGGCATCAGGCATGCATTACAGATATTCCCATTTATTGATATCTATTGGGCAGTTACACTAAGCACTAGGCACCTACATTGAGATATTAGTTAGTGCAGCAAGATATGAGAACACATGTTGACGTTTGCTAATGGAATTCCAAAACTTTGGATGCTACTGAACCTTATTAATTATGTGTGACACAAATGGTAGTTAAAAGGTGTGTAAGCTTAGTTAACTTCACTTCCAGATATAGTTGAATCACTGCTAGCTTCCAAAGGTAAACTGTCACTTGCTTGCATTGCTGTCATAGAGTACAATGCTATTATCACATAACTTATATGCTATGTATATAAGTATGTTGTGCAAAACAACTGAAACATTTTCATGCATATGTTGTTTAAAATTCCCTGCAATACAATCTATCAGTTACATAAAGAGCAGGTTAGACTTCCACAGTATACATGCATATGGGAACATGTCCATCAGTAACAAGGAGGTTTTCCCCATATGCAGTTACATGGCTACAAACAAACCAGCCCCGTTGATGTACAGATATGGACAGAAACAACATATATCCCTAGTTAATGTAGAATAACCTGTAACATCTGAAGCATGTTTGTGGAGACTAATGACTTATGCCTGCAAGTTGTATATTCACTGACTGATTTACAGGTACTCTGTGATGCTGAATCATATAGCAGTAGATGTGATAACATGCAATGGGATATAGGCAATATTACGATGCCTTAGCATTTACATTATTTCTTGTGGTGATATGTTGTCAGGATTGCATAGCAATTTATTTTCAAATACTGCTGTTGTTTTATTGCCTTACTTCTCTATAAATGCCAGTAATTGTGTTGTGCACCCTATCATGATGATCAAGATGCTATCTGTCACTGGCTGCAACAATATCTGTGACACATTTTCCATTATTGAGGTAAAATTACAAATTGTGTTCAGTCATGCATGTAACTGTGGCAAAACCATTGCTATAGTATTGAAAATGTGGCACACTGGTTGTGTTTTTTGCCCTTATTTGTCATAATATCCACTGACAAATCCCTCATCTGCATATGTGACCTGTGCAAAGTTGTTGAATAGATTGATAACTGTGCATATGTATGCTGTTGATGTTAGGGCATATGGATCAGTTCCTAAGACATGCTTTTAATGTTCATTCTGATTATCTGTACAATACATGACAGTGATGTACATGACATAGATTTTTCTGCATAGCTATGCAATGTAAATAAGAGGCAAGCTATTTACTTGGCATATGCTTTTAATAATGTCATGTAAATGTGTGAGCCCCTGTAAGAAATCTAGGATGTGCATATCATTGTGTCTTTTAGATGTCAAGCTGTAATAGGACAGACAATTTCTCTCATAGAAAAAAAATAGATTACAATAGAGGCTGTCTGTCAGCACAGATGCAACCTGCTTGGATAAATGGACAATACTGTGTGGAGGAATAAAGTGTTGACAGATCTGACAGTTATGATAAATACCATGGGTGGTCACAAAAGATCTAGGGAGACCTGTTGCCTAAGTTGCTTTGACATGATCCTCCATGCAGCCAACAGACTCTGCCACTGTGAGAAGGAGAGGAAAGCCACTGGAGGTGGTTCATCGTTGCCTCCCCTGGATGAGATAACCATGTTCCTGGACTCCCATCATACCACTTTCTAGGATCATTGGCTACTCAGGGGAGGTATTGAGGTAGGTATTCCAGGATGTACAGGTATGTCCATTGTTCATGAACAATGCAGCATACACGAATTCTCATTGAAGGACATTATTGAAAAATTCTTAGCATATTGTTATATTTGTGTTATGGCAGCAGAACTACACCATGGATGTGGCAACACACCATATGTGGGTGAAAATGTGTTATAGCATGTTATTTTACCAATACAGGGCATACATAAGACTGCCAGCAACATGTATGATGTTGTGTTTTTCACCTGCAAAGGCCTATCAACATCTGAACATCAGCAACACATGTCACAGAAATGTCTCTATACCCTGTTAGTGTGATGGATAATTGTTGTGCACCTCTGCCTCCTGTTATGACTGTGGGATATACTTACATGTTGATGTGTGTGCACCATTTTAAACTACAGATACATCATTGCAAGACATAGACAAAGAACCATCTGATATAGGCAGACCTGGTGAGGCTGTTCATACTGATGCTCTTGTCTAGATGTTTGCTACTGTTTACTATTGATGATTATATATGTGCCCTTCACGGCTATGTGGTCTTGCTCATCTGCACAAGACACCTACAGTTAACACATCACCGTTGTCCATCCAGTATGTGCATATATTATTTCCAGTGAGTCATACATCAGGTTTAATGCTACATGACGCCTTGTGTGTGCTTACTACTGAGTGATGGACTTGTATTAGTAGTGGAGTCAGAGGATGACATGTCGAGTATGTTTTTCTACTTGTAATGACACTATCTGTCATGTGTAATTGATTTGTAACTGACAGGGTGCATCTCTGTTATATAGGGTCCATGAACCACCCACAGCCATGATGACCTGGTAAGTCCATATCATCCATCATTAGCATTGTTGTTATATAGTTGCCCCATATGTCAGTGCTATTCTGCATTATTTCACTTCTGTGAATGTACATGATATGCTTCATCTGACTCTTTTTGCAGCATATACAGTACCTGCCTCCTCCAGTAGCCCATCCACTAATCCTGAGGTGGGATGTGATGTGCCTAACTCTGATAATACAGCCAGTGGCACATGGGCCATTGCATTAGGTTCTCTGTCTGGTCCAGAAGGGGACAGACATGTGGTTTATGGTGTAGCCTCCAATAGGGAGGGTAATGTGTTTGGCCCTTCTGATGATGTGGGGACACCAGGTGACTGACATGGTGATGACCATGACCCACTGTCCCATGTTGAGTCCAGTAATGATGGTGACTTTTTCTCATGATGTACTGCTACTGTCTATCAGACTGCATGTGGAAATGCAGGCAATATGCTTGGACGTGTGTCAGAGGGTGTCCATCTATTAGAGCCAAATGAACATTCATAGCAGCAATGCCATCGCTCTGACTTGTGTGCACTTGCCCATATCACCAATCATGTAACACACAAGCTGCTTGTGTTACATGAAGGTTAAGAGCACAGACATGGAAGGGTCTTGGCCGCACAATATGACAGTGTGATATCTGTTGCACTCTCTGCTGAAAGCCTTGTTATGGTGGTACTAGAGCAGTGCCATTGTATGAACCTGGTGTTACATGCCCTAACTCTACTGAGTTGATTACCTCTAGTGGGGAGAGGCATACTCCTATCATTAGACCCACACATGGCCCCTCAAACATCAATGTCTGTGTTGTAACATGCACATACATCTACTGCTGGTAACTAAACTGTGAGCTCATCAGTCACGTCCAGAGAGACACATCACAGTACTGCTCCTACCCAAACTGTGTGTGCTGAAATGCTAGTGTCACCATATCCGGCTTTGGTATAGCACTGTGGGCTGAGTGTTTCTACACACGGCAGGGGCAACCAGGCCAGATGTTTGAGCCATCACCATGGGTGCCCTAGACTGTGTTACAGTAACACTGATGGTTGATACAGCATTTGTCCTGTTGTGTCATTCTGACCCTGTGGCAGTGATGACCACTGTGATGACCACTTATTAATCAATCTGTAGGTGGTTCCTCAAATGTCTGATGCCACAGGATTTTTCTGATCATTTCTCTGACCTAGGTGACTAACTTCAAGTTGTAATATGTAGTAGTTATTTATCATTAATATATGTTATTCTAGATACTGATGACAGTAATGCTCTGTGTGACAATCTCTATGCTTCTTTGTTTGCATCTCTTGCTAGTTGACATATATCACATATTTACATTTTTAATAGCATGTTATCTTAGTCATCCAGCATTTATTGATACATGACACATTTCCTTGTTGTCTGCAATTCTCACATGTGCAGGTATGTCTTTGTATGCACAGCTGGACTACTTATGGCATTTTAATATGATACTGCACATGCCACAACTTCAGCACTGAATGCACTTCTGTGGACTTGTTTCCATTTTGCATCCTCATGCTGATCTGTAGTTCCCATGTGCACCTTCCCATATCTCACTGCTTTCACTCACACACACACACACACACACACACACACACACACACACACACACACACACACACACACACACACTTATGTACATATACCTATGTTGCTGTATCCCCACATTCCTGCATGTTTCATGTCTGCTGTATAGTTCATTGATGTTCTGCCTGACTGAACATATTTTTACTTCTAAGTCATGTTGCAGCAATAATCTGGGCATCAAAGCATTGCCTTATGCATGGCATTCCATGTCAGGCATGTGATGTGAGGCTTTTCTTTTTGTTTTTCATTTTGGACAATTCTTGGGACATTTGTAATTACTCATGTTGCTCTATGATGTTTATTGTGTTGTGCCACAGTGTTATACATCAGACAATGCTATGTGTGATGCATCAGCATTTGTGTATAGCCCCTGCTTTTTGGTTATGTTTCTGGTGATACATTCCCATACTCTGCATCAATGCTGATTTTTTGTGGTACTGGCTATTTTACTGCTACCTTCCCATATTAGTTATCTTTATGATGATATCATACCTGTGTTACCACATCTTCTGTTGTACATACCTCTTATTTGCCACACATTTGGCTGTGTGGTTCTGTTTGGTGAAGTACTTTGCAGATAGACTTCCTGTGATGGTATTTCCTCTATATGAATCCAGAGGTGCTCCCTGTTGAGTGTTGTGTATACTGTATGTTCTTGTAGATACATCATATGGTTCTGTTGTGTATGATGTTCAATGTGAACAACTAATGGTGTATTTCCATTATTTGTGCTCTGTGCTTCTGTTGTGTGACAACATGTGATCACCACTGTTTAGTATGTGTACATCTGCATGTGTGGCTTGTCATGACTGCAAAGTGTGTGTCACATGCTGCCATGTTGCCTGAACCCGGACATACTGCCACATCCTCCATTGCCCACACCTATTTCTTCTCACCCCTGCATCCAACTGATCATCCTATGACAGCACTGATAACTCATCATTGGACATCTGGGGTTCTTGGGGTAGGTCACCCCTGGCAGGCCACCATGTTTGATGTTATCATGTTGTGAAGCATGGCACACATGATAAACATCTGTGATGCAATTTCTGGTCTGTATTGCAGTGTACCCCTGTATGTGTCGACATCTGATTCTTGTTTTAGCACACCAAACACATGCTTGATGGTGTTTTGTGTCATGATGTGTGCCCTGTTGTAGGCATCCTCATAGGGGCTGATGGGGCTGTGTATGGTGGAATTACCCAAGGCTCCAGTGCAACAGAGGATAACTGCAGTTACCTCTTTTCAGGGGGATGAGAAGGAATATTTGATCATCGGGTTCCTGTTGCAATGTCTGACTACTGCTTAGCACATAGAGGTGGTCATGTACTTACCTGGTAGGAACCCCTCCAGTATTTCACCATGATGGAAAGCAAATTTCTGGGCACTTTCTCCTCCATATTTCTGCATCATACAAAACTACTGTGGTGTGTTGCCATGATATTAGTAATGAGACCATCTGAAGAGCACACTACATGATAACTGAGTGACAGCCACTGCTTGCGACAGATGTACCATTCAGCATTAGGTACAGATGGTGTTTGGAATAGGAAGTGGGTGCAGTCTATAGCACCGAGGCACAGGGAAGTTGGCTATGGCATACAACTGTTGCATGACATTTTTGTGCTCCACGGTTGTTGTTGGGAAGTTTATATATTCATCCAACTTGGTGCACATTACTGCCAGGAGCTGTGCGAGAATACAACTGGCAACTCATTCCTACTGCATCTCTCATATGCACCTGAAATGTCCCTGAGGCCAGTGTACCCTGGCACAGGCACACTGTTTGTTTATACTAGTACTGGATTACCCTGCAGACTATGAGCATACATGAATGGTGCACACATCCTACATAGACCCTATACCATCTCTTTCTAATCTGTATCTATCTATTATTTCTTGTTCACAGACCTGCCTTAACTGTAGCCTGGCTCTACACGTGCATGCCTGCCTTCTGGAATGCCTTTGCAGTCCTCTATTATGGCTTGAAGTACTACAACCTGCTGGGATTCAACAAATACTAGTTGCATTATTTTTAAGTTATATTCGCAGAATCCACAGGATTTCTTGGGAATTTTCAGAATATAGTCATGTTAACACTCAGCACATATGGTCTCTGCCAAGTGCTTTCAGAAAGTTGTTACAAAGTACTGTGTTGTATTTAAATTGTGTTGGGTGCATCCATTGTGTTTTGGACTCCAGCAGGTGTTTTCAGAGTCTGCAGTTATCCTATTCTGAACAGATAATCACTTGTTTTGTTTTTTTTTAGTGTACTTTATAAAATCGCATCTGCTGCTGCCTACATCTTTCTTTTGGGATCTGGCCTTTTATGTCAAAACAATAATATTTTATTCACAAAATTCACCATGCTAGTCATAAACATGGAACACTGAAATGTAAAAGTACTCTGTCCACTATATTGTGTATGCTGCTGTATAAAATCAAGATTCATATATGTGGATTGTAATCAAGATTCATATGTGTGGATTGTGGTCCATAACAAGTGAATTGAAACTCCTTCTCATTCTAGGGTTTCAAGTGAACTTACAAAAATCTTCTCTTACTTTTCTCTCATTCCTTCTCACAGAATAGTTTTCCTGAAATGTATTTTACATTCTACACTAGGAAGAGTTTTCTTCCTCCAAACAAACTAGACATGTACCAAGAATTCTTACTGAGCTTTTCCAACTAATTTATTTATTTATTATTTATTTATTTTACATTTGTTGACCAGGATAGTCCAACTGGATTCATGTCCATTTTCAGCGGAGGCCCGGGGAGAAAAACTCCAGGATAAGCAGTTAAGATCACAGATACAATATATACAGTGGTTACATACTTAACAAGTTATACAAATTCCAGGGTTAGAGATAATCCCCGGTGTAAATCCGGATTAAGTAACACAACTAAGCTAAATTATAGTTATTAACTCATAGTAGAGGAGAGTTAGTCTGGTTTGATACATTGACATAGCCAGTTTAGTGTCAAATATTGTTTGAGTCTTATTTTAAATTGACTCAGGGTGGTAAGTAAAGTAATATCAGCTGGGAGTGAGTTCCAGGATCTACCTGCAGAGTTGGCAAATAGAGAGTCACCGGCTGAGTTATTAGTTTTGATAGTCTGAACTAGCAGTCTATTAGAAGATCGAAGAGGTCTGGGATTGTTATCGGGGGTGATATTGTTTTTTAGTGCAGGAGTATTATCTGGATTGTAAAGGATTTTATATGCCATAATCAGTTGGTTATACTGGATCAAGCTGGACAGTTCTAGCCACCCAAGCTGGTTTAGATTGATACAGTGGTGTGTCCTATAAGGCAGACCAGTGGCAAATCTGGCAATGTGGTTGTAGCAGATAGAGAGTTTGTTGAGGACAGACTTGTTTAAATTAGAGAGTAAAGGGGATGCGTACAGAAAAGTTGAAAGTAGGTGAGTGCGAGCTATGGCAATTCTAGCAGATGGGGTTAAGAAGTCTTTTATCCTGTAAAGTGACCTTAGTTTTTTATTGATGGTTTTGATGGTTTGATTAACATGCAGGTTGAATTTAAGATTGTTATCTATGATAACACCTAGTAGTTTTGTAGAGGTGTCTGGGGAGATTATAGTGCCATTACTGGATTTTATGGTAAAGGTAAATGCAGTAGACCTATGAGTTGGTGAGAAAAGGAACCGTTTTGTTTTTTAGGATTTAAGATCAGACAACGACCAGAAAGCCAGTTTTCTATTATGTTGAAGGTGTTCTGGGTAGCTGACCATAGTTCTGTCTGAGATGTGGCTGAGCAGATCAGGGTGGAGTTGTCAACGTATTGGATACAGCTGACTTTTGGGATGACAGTATAAAGGTCATTGACGAAAATGGAGAACAGAAGGGGCCCTAGTATAGATTCCTGGGATACACCAAGGGAGTTGGGTAGGAGGTTAGATAGTTTGTTTTGCCAAAGGACAGCCTGCTGTCTGCCACTCAGATAAGATTGGAACCATTGAAGGGCTTTAGTATCTAGACAGAATGTTTTTAGGGTGTGGATTAGAAGTTGGTGATCAACTATATCAAATGCCTTGAAGAGATCCAAGAAGAGGGCAGAGGATATGTTATTATTGTTGCGATTATGGTTTATGGTGTTGGAGAAGGCTAGGAGGGCTGAAGTAGTGCTGTGGTGAGGTCGGAAGCCATGCTGGAAGTCTGCCATAAGGTTATTCTGAATTAGGCGGTGCAGCAGTTGTCAATGAATGCATTTGTCCATAATCTTTGCAAGTGGAGATAATATAGTTATTGGCCTATAATTAGATAGTTCAGTAGAGCTACCTCCTTATCCCTGGTTTCTTCCAAGGAATTTCTCAGGATTCTAGAATACATGGGTTTCTATCACATAGTTGAACTTTTACAAGTTCGAACCTCATATGGTCGAGACCATAAGTTCGAATTTGTAATAGTTTGAGCGTTTGAATGGAAATTTCCATAAGCGGAGGTTTCCATTTTGTTCAATTGGGTGCGATCTCAGAGTTGGTATATTTAAGTAGTGGGTGGTGTAGGGGGGCTTTCTCTCTTGCTTAAAACAGTTTATTTTGTTTTCCGTTGTTTTTTTTTTTTTTTTTATCAATAGTCAAAGTTTTCTAACTTTGAACATAATGGTTCTAACATTACGTGTTCGAAGTTATAAGACTTCGACTATGTGATATAGACCCAAATACATGGCCTGTATTTTTTCATTAGTCCCTTGACCAGATTTTGCATAAAGAAAATTCAGTTGTACCTCAGGTCAGTCTGGATACAATATCAGCAAATACATCCCTTATCTTTCAGATTCCAGTAATGGGGTTTGTAAGAAGGGAGGTATTCTGATGGATGGGCCAGGTCTTTCCTTCTCCATCCACCTCATCTTCAGTCTGTCAAAACAAATACTTCAGACTTTGTCGGGGGTGGGCAGGATAAAAGGAGTGAAATTGCAAGGAGTGTGAAGCAAACAGGACTGACAGAAGCACATCAGTGTCAAAGAGGTAATGAAGTAATAAATTCTTTAAAAGCTTTGAATCATTGCTGGCCTCCATTACCTCTGCAAGTTATTGCAGACAACATCAAAGTGAAGTGGCACATAAACAAATAGGGGGCTACTCGATCTTGCTCTCTTTGCAGACTTGCTATAATAGATTGGGAGGTAGCAACTCAGTTCAATTTGACTCTCTAGGCTTCATATATTCCATCACAGCAAAACGTTGTAGCAGACAAGCTAAGCAGAGCTAGGGAAAAATCCTCATGAATGGAAACTGCATTTGGGTCTTACAGGAATTAATCCAACTGTGGGGAACACTTCAAATAGATCTGTTTGTCTCCTTTCAAAATAGTTTTATAGTCTGTCCCAGGATATCTTGCAAACAGGAATGGAAGACAGATGCTTTTTCATTCTCATGGGGTTCCTATTATGTGATCAAAGATGCATTCTTTTGAATGTGTCTTGATTGAACTTGAAAGCACGAAATGACAAAATATCGAAACGGCATATAAGTGATTTCTTTCTCTGGGAAAGAAATCAATTGGCCGCTTCTGTTACTTTGCCATTTTTGTCACTGTAGTGTGATCTCGGAGTTGGTATATTTAAGTGGGGGGTGAGGGGGGCAAAGCATCCCACTTTATGTAAAGTTTTAAAGTTTTTTTTTTCTTTTGTGGAACAGTGATTTTTTTCCCTTGGAAAAAAAATCGCTGTTCTAAGTCTTCGGGATTGTAAGCTTTTGCTTACATGGGGTCGATAAATCAGCTTTTGCTTTTTTAAGCATTTGCTGATTTAATATAGACCCTTCTCATGAACAAGGATGTTCCAATATGCTTTTCTACCATTTTCAGTAATACTAAGGGTCCTTCTACAGATCCAGAAGCACTCTCTAAAGATAGCAGTGGTGACCTCCTTCTTGGCCAGATACAAGTTTCTTCATTGACTGGATGTACTCACACAAGACAAGGGTTGTTTGGTATACCTCGTCCTGAAAACACTTCAACTGACTGCCAGTATGATAGAATTTTGAAACATGTTAGACACTTTTTTTGTGAGGATGTGCATCAGATACTGAAGGAGGCTAAAAAAACTTACTAGTAGATTATATACTGTATGTGGAAGTGGGAAACACTTTCTAGTTGGTGCTGTTCCAAGAACCTGGCCTCTTTTCAGGCCTGGTTGACACTGGTTCTTGATAATTTTGTATGAGTTATCGTCCTCTGGATTTTCTTACTTTGCTATCAGTATTCATCTATGAGCCATTTCTGCGTGTTTGCCCTTGGAATCGCCTTTTCTTCCAGTCCTCAAGTCAAACAGTTTTTGAAAGGGGTGTTGCATATTCAACCACCTCAAAAACAGGAGGTGCCTCCTTGGGATCTTACATTTATGCTTATAAAGCTATCTCTTTTTCCATGTGAACAAGCTCTTCAAGCTGATTTGAGGATTTTAACAATGAAAACTATATCACACATTGCTCTTGATTTCTGCAAAAAGAATATATGAGTTACAAGTTCTTATGATGAGTCAGCCCTTCCTCATTTTTCACAAGGAAAGCCTCTTTGAGAACAAATCCTAATTTTAGGCCTAAACTGGTTTCAGAGTTTATTTTGAGGCAATCAACTAATCTCTCTATCTTGTTTCTAGAACACAAAAACAAGCTAGAAAGAATTCTTCATGCCATTCATGTCTACGAGCAGCTCAGATACTACTTGGACAGAACTCAGTCCTTCAGGAAAGCCAATCAGATGTTTATCTCTTATGAAGGTAAGGTAAAAGGGCAATCAATGTCAAAACAGACAATTTTTAGACAGCTGTTTCATGATATATATATATGTATATATATATATATATATATATATATATATATATATATATATATATACATATATATATATATATATATATATATTTTTTTTTTTTGCTATTCTCACCACAGCAAACCACTTCCGGGCAGGATTACGTCCCACTCTGCCAGTGATTTGTCTTCTTCTGTGACTTTCTGGAAAGAGCTGGAGTGTAGAAGTATTCTAGAGGAGCAACTTGGTCCTCTGTACCTACTTTTACAAAGCATTACAAACTGGATTCCTTTTCCAGGTCCATAACAGGATTTGCTATGATCATTCTCTGGGGATTCCTGGAGTCTTCATTGACTTTCTACTCCCTGTATATTATTAAGTTATGGTAATCTATCCTACTATTGTAGGCTACTGTAAGAGTGATCTAATGTTCAACAAAGTGCAGCTGTGCAAATAAAACTGAATGTTCTATAGATTACTGCCACCATAGCTGTACCATCCCTCCTTCCACCCACCCTTTTTATCTATGGGCAGACTATGTACATGGACACACACACACACACACACACACACACACACACACACACACACACACACACACACACACACACACACGCATGCAGGCATACACACACATCCTTGTACAAGTAGTTACTCATTTTAATTTTACTTTCCTAGCATTTTTACTTTCAGGGCTATTACCTACCCTCCTTCAGCATGACAGCAATGAGACTTTTGGTGCACTAGCTGCCTTTTTATATGGCGCTTTCCTTGATCTTCTTGCAGTTAGAGTACATGGAAGGTGCCTTTATGCTTTGAAAAGCCAGTCAGTTGGTTATGTAATAGCTTAGTCTATTGCAGCAATGACGTTTTTGAACATCTACTATTATTGTAAGTTTTACTTCTATCTTTCTATAGAGAGATAATTACAATGTGAATATAAAGAGAAATAAAACATTTTCTAAATTAAGATGCAGCGATTTCTTTTTTTTATACAACAACCAACATATGCAACTACTTGTGGATGGGGTGGGTATGCAGCATTCTATTATGCATAGCAAACAGGTTTCTTTGCTAAGAACACAACATACTTATGGACAATATACAGATATGGAAAAATATCCATCAGTGTCTACAAAAGTTTTCCACACTTAGCATTACAGATGAAGCAGTGCTATCTACACAGAGTGTTTTTTCAAAGGAAAGTGTCAGAAATGTAAGCAGTATCATAACATGCAAGTAGCGCTTCCATTCAAGCCTGCAGTTTCAGCAAACACATGGTAGGAGCATTAATGTCATGTACACATTACAATAAACTTACAATGTGATACGAAACAAGTGATGTGATATAAAATTAGTGGGATACCTTGGTATTGGGTATTTACATTATTTATCCTTGTAGAGATAATCCCATAGATGTGAGCATCTCAGAATACTACTGACTTATATGGCATTAATTGCTGTAATTATATACATGCATGTGTGTGTGTGTGTGTGTGTGTGTGTGTGTGTGTGTGTGTGTGTGTGTGTGTGTGTGTGTTTCATCCTTTGTTGATCAGGTTAGCCTCACTAGGCTAGTGGCTTCTTTTTAGGGGAAATCCAAGGTGGGGAATTTGTCCAGGCCATTTGGGAGCTTCCCTTAATCTTTTTAATAGGTGCAGAGGGATGTTTTACATCCACCTGAGCTACCACCATCTCAAGCAGATAAGACATCGGTTTAATGTCTCATCCATCTCTTCAACACTGTGTATCATTAATGGACTCATTAGCAGCAAAATTTCAGAAGTTCTGGGGCAGATGACACACTGTACCAAAGTCTTCCCACCCTTGTTGAGTCCAAATGTACTTTATTATGACCCAGGCAGGCTGGTTTGTTTAGTGTGCCATGCATCTGTAAAAGCTGGTGGGGGAATGGAGGAATGATGAGGCAATGCCTATTCAGTCCTCTTCTGAAGAGGCATAGGGATGACATGCTGATGTGAGGCACACCATTCTTGAAGCCTGAGTGAAGTCCGGCAACAGGAACAATGGCCAGAGTAGGTGAATGTGCAATAACTGCTTTAGGAAGGTCGCAGACTCACCTAAAAGATGCACATGCCTAACATTGTTCTTCTTTATGATTCTAACTTTGAGAAGTTGATCCTCCAAGTACTATGTGAAGTCACGCTTTGTAAGCAGCAATGTTGGCTCCCAGTCTCAGTTCTCGTGCACCCTGTCTTTACCTGGTTGGGGTGGCATTAAATACTTGGTGATGTTGCATAATTGTGGCATCACTGAGAGGAGGGTTCAGGAGAGACACACTTCCTCAGAAGTCATCACGAACCACAGAACCATCACAGATTGACAAAAAAACCCAAAAAAACCCCTGCAAATAAACATATGCATGATGTAAACAAATGCAAGAATTAGAAATGAGCAGAATCACTGAAATGCTGGTAAGGCTTGAATATTGCAGACAGTGAGAGTACAATGTAGCATGGTCACTCCTCCCAGATATACATCTATATGATATCTGATAATATGTGGCAGTCTGAGCAGTATGATTATATGCGTGTACAATATTGAACAGTTTAATGCAATGTACAACATACAGTTGATATTCGTTCACTCATATTAACCACGCAATTGCTGTGCTCACAACTTAACTGCAACAATATGGTAACATACTACTCCTATGCAGTATTAGTAGCTCTACTCACCATTATCTCACACTATTATAAAAGGCTGTATTATGCTGGTAAAATGTAAGGAAATGGACAGTTATGAATAACATATTACACAATCATCCATAAATATCTTTTGCATTCTTGCAGGAAAAGGTATAGGATTATATGACAGGAGACACTTGATACTCAGTGTTTCCCTGTAGTAGCATACACAGGTAAATTGAAATGTATTCAACATGCATTATGTTTGAACAGTTTAGCAACCAAATGTGCAGAGAATATTATGGTTATGTAACTTTCTCTCTCACTGTTATTTTTAGCAAATGTAGTGTAGTATTGCTTATTTGTAAATGACTACAGTTGCTGATTAATGTATTATAGTTTTGATCTCCTGTGACATGCCTTGTTAGGTGCATTGTAACTTTATGTTGCTAAGCCACTTGCAGTGTTGCCATTGGATGTATGCAGATGCTACAAGTGTTTGAGCCCAGGAGCAGCTATGCCCCTCTGACTTTACTGCATGATGAAATGTAATTAAGACACATGATATTCTAATCTTCTTCGTCTTCTTTCGACTTTTTCCCGGTTACGGGTCACCACAGCGGATCACATGTCTGCTCATGATTGGCAGTGGAGTTTTTACGGTGTTGAGTTGCCAGCCTGTTGCCCAACCTTCCACAGAAAGCACGCACACACACACCCACACACACCCACACACACCCACACACACACACACACACACACACACACACACACACACACACACACACACACACACACACACACACGCACACACACATGCACTCACACACACACATGCACTCACACACATGCACTCACACACACACCTAGGGCCAATTTAGACTGTCCAATCCACCTACAGCATGTCTTTGGGATCTAGGAGGAAACCAGAACACCCGGAGGAAACCCGCGCAACCACAAGGAGGACATGCAGACTCCGCACAGAAGGCACCCTAGCCAAGGATCAAACTGGAGAACCTCTTGCTGTGAGGCGGCAATGCTAATCGCTGCACCACCATGGCTGCCCTGACAAATGATATTCTAATAAGTTGTGCAAATGACGTGAGCAAAAAAATTGGGGAAGTATATAGAAAATGCAACATAATAATAAGACTCTGAGATAATACTTGGTTTTCTATTTGTACTGAGCTCTGGGATGTCACCACCATTAATCTGAATATTACTCAGGAGTCTTTGCTACTTAGTTATAATAATGTTCTTATAATGTCAGTTATCTAAATTGGCACAACTTATTCCCATCTTAGGGATATGCATCTGTAAGTGTAGTATACCTTCCACATATAATATGGTGCAGTCACCAAATGTGTAATGCATATCAAAAATACTGGTATTAGTACCGGAGAATCTCTAGCGATAATTATGATTTAGAGCTGCAATATTATGTTTCAACTTTTTTTAAGTATACTGTGTAACTGTAGTAAGGTTGTAGGTATTTTATGCTAGTTTCAATGTTACCTGTGATATTCTCAACTGTTTATGGTATTTTAATCATACCTGCAAAATTAGTTATTTGTGAGTCCTTTAAGGTTAAAGCATGTATCTGGAAGTCCTTCTTCTACCTGACTTCTTAGTTATTCAGTATTGCTATGTGTAGCTCACTTCCTTTGGAAGCTGTTAATGTAGGATGCAAACTTCCAGTATACTGCTTGGTGTAGCCATTTCTTGGAGTTAGTGATGCATATTTTTCTACATATGTTTGTTGTCCATAGCTATATTACGTTCTTAGCACAGAAAACTGTGCCATCTGCAACTGTCCATTTGATAGTATTACATGTTAGAGTTTCATATATAAGTAGCTGCATATCCATGCGACTGTATAGAAAAGTGAATTACTATGACAATCAGGTAAAGTAAGTATCTATCTGTTTCTATCTACCTACCTATCTGTGTGCTTGTGTGTGTGTGTGTGTGTGTGTGTGTGTGTGTGTGTGTGTGTGTGTGTGTGTGTGTGTGTGTGTGTGTGTGTGTGTGTGTGTGTGTGTGTGTGTGTGTGTGTGTGTGTGTGTAATGATCTTGTTGGTGCAGTTGATTAAACAAGTGACTGGCAAGATGGACAGAATGTTTGCTTTGTGGACATCGAGGAATGGAGTGTCTGCAGCTACCAGTGGGACCGGGAACAAACTAGTTACTGTTTCAGATGATATTTTGGATGCAAGCCCTGGACTAACTACTTATGCTGAAGTAGTGATGGGAGGAGGACAGCAACTGAAAGTTCCCTGTATTGTTATGTACAGGAAGGCAAAATATATGATTGGTTTAAGCAGCACTTCACTCTGTGATTGCCAAACAAAATGGTGGTCACCATTAAAGTGTATTAGTCATATTCTAAAATAAGTGTTAAGTAACAAACCATTGTAATTGAATACAACATCCTTACCATACACAGTGCCAAATTCCACAGTTTTTGAAGCAAAAAGTATGATGATTTAGCATTTTATTTTGTTGGAAGACAGCTACCTGAATTATTTTTCTTAGAGCTGAAAATCCCTGCTATGACATCATGAAAAACCGAACCCACAATGCCTTACTACTTAAATTAGTGCATAAACTACTTTATTTCCAAGTTAAATGAAAACAAAGTAGTAAAAGAAGTAGTTTATTTTCCTAGAAAGTTAATTTCTCAACTAGTTCTTACAAATGGAACACCTTGTGATGTCCACCCTCTGGGCCAGTAATCAAGGAGCCTGAATCCTCACCACTGACACCAGTGAGGGACGTTCACTTGGAACACAGATAGATACACACAGTATTTTCAAATGCAGCTCTCTGTTCCAAGCACAATTTCCCTCAAGAGCACACAGGGAAAATCCTCAGACCAGGGTCTGGATATCTCTCTCTCTCTCTCTCTCTCTCTCTCTCTCTCCCTCTCCCTCCCCCTCCCACCAGGCCCCCAATAGGAATCTCCACTAGCACAGCTATAGAGTTGAGTCCTGAACCATGTGAGGGGGCTGCATCCCCCCACCCTTGCTACTTATATATATACAAACTCTGAGATCGCACTACAGTGAGGAAAAGGGTACATTTC